>NC_092372.1:231217599-231334094 GCF_030028105.1 Mobula birostris | reverse complement strand
CTGTCCCCCTCCTCCCATCTGTATCCCCGTCTCCCTGTCCCCTCCCCTCCCATCTGTATCCCTGTCTCCCTATCCCCTCTCCTCCCATCTGTATCCCCATCTCCCTGTCCCCCTCCTCCCATCTGTATCCCCGTCTCCCTGTCCCCTCCTCCCATCTGCATCTCCATTCTCCTGTCCCCTCCTCCCTTCTGTATCCCTGTCTCCCTGTCCCGTCCCGTCCTATCTGTTTCCCCATCTCCCTGTCCCCTCCTCCCATCTGTATCCCTGTCTTCCTGTCCCCTCCTCCCTTCTGTATCCCCGTCTCCCTGTCCCCTCCCCTCCCATCTGTATCCCCCGTCTCCCTGTCCCCTCCTCCCATCTGTATCCCCGTCTCCCTGTCCCCCTCCTCCCATCTGTATCCCCGTCTCCCTGTCCCCCTCCTCCCATCTGTATCCCCGTCTCCCTGTTTCCTCTTCCCATCTGTATCCCCGTCTTCCTGTCCCCTCCACCCATCTGTATCCCCGTCTCCCTGTCCCCTCCCCTCCCATCTGTATCCCCGTCTCCCTATACCCTCCCCTCCCATTTGTCTCTGCGTCTTCCTGTCCCCTCCTCCCATCTGTATCCCCGTCTCCCTGTTCCCCTCCTCCCATCTATATCCCTGTCTCCCTGTCCCCTCCTCCCATCTGTATCCCCGTCTCCCTTTTCTCTCCTCCCATCTGTATCCCCGTCTCCCTGTCCCCTCCTCCCATCTGTCTCCCTCTCCCCTCCTCCCATCTGTATCCCCGTCTCCCTGTCCCCTCCTCCCATCTATCTCCCCGTCTCCCTGTCCCCTTCTCCCATCTGTATCTCCGTCTCCCTGTTCCCTCCTCCCATCTGTCTCCCCGTCTCCCTGACCCCTCCCCTCCCATATCTATCCCCATCTCCCTGTCCCCTCCTCCCATCTGTATCCCCATCTCCCTGTCCCCTCCTCCCATCTGTAATCCCTGTCGCCTCCCCTCCCATCTGTATCCCCGTCTTCCTGTCCCCTCCTCCCATCTGTATCCCCGTCTCCCTGTCCCCTCCTCCCATCTGTATCCCCGTCTCCCCTGTTCCCTCCTCCCATCTGTATCCCCGTCTTCCTGTCCCCTCCTCCCATCTGTACCCCCGTATCCCTATCCCCTCCCCTCCCATCTGTCTCCCTGTCTTCCTGTCCCCTCCTCACATCTGTATCCCCGTCTCCCTGTTCCCCTTCTCCCCTCTGTATCCCTGTCTCCCTGTCCCCCTCTTCCCATCTGTATCCCTGTCTCCCTGTCCCCTCCTCCCATCTGTATCCCCGTCTCTCTGTTCCCTCCTCCCATCTGTATCCCTGTCTCCCTGTCCCCTCCTCCCATCTGTCTCCCTGTCCCCTCCTTCCATCTGTATCCCCGTCTCCCTGTCCCCTCCTCCCATCTGCATCCCCATTGTCCTGTCCCCTCCTCCCTTCTGTATCCCTGTCTCCCTGTGCCGTCCCGTACCATCTGTATCTCCGTCTCCCTATCCCCTCTCCTCCCATCTGTATCTCCATCTCCCTGTCCCCTCCTCCCATCTCCCTGTCCCCTCTTCCCATCTCCCTGTCCCCTCCTCCCATTTCCCCAGTCCCCTCCTCCCATCTGTATCCCCGTCTTCCTGTCCCCTCCTCCCATCTGTCCCCTCCTCGCCCTCCCGTCCTGTCCTCTCCTTCTCTGTCTGTACCTTGTCACTCCGCCCTTTCCAACCATTCATCCGTGGTCGCCTCTTGGTTCCTGAGCCTGGCCTGCCTATTGTTCGCACCTTATCCCCGTCCTCCCCTGTCCACTCCTCCCATCTGTCTCCCTGTCCCCTCCTCCCACCTGTATCCCCGTCTCCCTGTCCCCTCCTCCCATCTGTATCCCTGTCTTCCTGTCCCCTCCTCCCATCTGTATCCCCGTCTCCCTGTTCCCCTCCTCCCATCTATATCCCTGTCTCCCTGTCCCCTCCTCCCATCTGTATCCCTGTCTCCCTTTTCCCTCCTCCCATCTGTATCCCTGTCTCCCTCTCCCCTCCTCCCATCTGTATCCCCGTCTCCCTGTCCCCCTCCTCCCATCTATCTCCCCGTCTCCCTGTCCCCTCCTCCCATCTGTATCCCTGTCTCCCTTTTCCCTCCTCCCATCTGTATCCCTGTCTCCCTCTCCCCTCCTCCCATCTGTATCCCCGTCTCCCTGTCCCCTCCTCCCCATCTATCTCCCCGTCTCCCTGTCCCCCTTCTCCCATCTGTATCTCCGTCTCCCTGTTCCCTCCTCCCATCTGTCTCCCCGTCTCCCTGACCCCTCCCCTCCCATATCTATCCCCATCTCCCTGTCCCCTCCTCCCATCTGTATCCCCATCTCCCTGTCCCCTCCTCCCATCTGTATCCCTGTCCGCTCCCCTCCCATCTGTATCCCCGTCTCCCTGTTCCCTCCTCCCATCTGTATCCCCGTCTTCCTGTCCCCTCCTCCCATCTGTACCCCCGTATCCCTATCCCCTCCCCTCCCATCTGTCTCCCTGTCTTCCTGTCCCCTCCTCACATCTGTATCCCCGTCTCCCTGTTCCCCTTCTCCCCTCTGTATCCCTGTCTCCCTGTCCCCTCTTCCCATCTGTATCCCTGTCTCCCTGTCCCCTCCTCCCATACTGTATATCCCCGTCTCTCTGTTCCCTCCTCCCATCTGTATCCCTGTCTCCCTGTCCCCTCCTCCCATCTGTCTCCCTGTCCCCTCCTTCCATCTGTATCCCCGTCTCCCTGTCCCCTCCTCCCATCTGCATCCCCATTGTCCTGTCCCCTCCTCCCTTCTGTATCCCTGTCTCCCTGTGCCGTCCCGTACCATCTGTATCTCCGTCTCCCTATCCCCTCTCCTCCCATCTGTATCTCCATCTCCCTGTCCCCTCCTCCCATCTCTCTGTCCCCTCTTCCCATCTCCCTGTCCCCTCCTCCCATTTCCCCAGTCCCCTCCTCCCATCTGTATCCCCGTCTTCCTGTCCCCTCCTCCCATCTGTCCCCTCCTCGCATCTGTATCCCCGTCTCCCTGTCCACTCCTCCCATCTGTCTCCCTGTCCCCTCCTCCCACCTGTATCCCCGTCTCCCTGTCCCCTCCTCCCATCTGTATCCCTGTCTTCCTGTCCCCTCCTCCCATCTGTATCCCTGTCTCCCTGTCCCCTCCTCCCATCTGTATCCCTGTCTCCCTTTTCCCTCCTCCCATCTGTATCCCTGTCTCCCTCTCCCCTCCTCCCATCTGTATCCCCGTCTCCCTGTCCCCTCCTCCCATCTGTCTTCCCGTCTCCCTGTCCCCTCCTCCCATCTGTCTCCCCGTCTCCCTGTCCACTCCCCTCCCATATCTATCCCCATCTCCCTGTCCCCTCCTCCCATCTATATCCCCGTCTCCCTGTCCCCTCCTCCCATCTGTCTCCCCGTCTCCCTGTCCCCTCCTCCCATCTGTATCCCCATTCTCCTATACCCTCCTCCATCTGTATCCCCATCTTCCTGTTCGTCCTCCCATCTGTATCCCCATCTCCCGTCCCCTCCACCCATCAGTGTCCCCATCTCCCGTCCCCTCCTCCCATCTGTCTCCTCGTCTCCCTGTCCGCTCCTCCCATTTGTATCTCCATCTCCCTGTCCTCTCGTCCGATATGTATCACCGTCTCCCTGTCCCCTCCTCCCATCTGTATCCCCATCTCCCTGTCCTCTGCACCCATCTGTATCCCCGTCTCCCTGTCCCCTCCTCCCATCTGTCACCCTGTCTCCCTGTCCCCTCCTCCCATCTGCATCCCCATTCTCCTGTCCCCTCCTCCCATCTGTATCCCCGTCTCCCTGTTCCCTCCTCCCATCTGTATCCCCATCTCCCGTCCCCACCTCCCATCTGTATCCCTGTCTCCCTGTTCCCTCCTCCCATCTGTATCCCCGTCTTCCTGTCCCCTCCCCTCCCATCTGTATCCCCGTCTCCCTATCCCCTCTCCTCCCATCTGTATCCCCATCTCCCTGTCCCCTCCTCCCATCTGTATCCCTGTCTCCCTGTCCCCTCCTCCCATCTGTCTCCCCGTCTCCCTGTCCCCTGCTCCCATCTGTATCCCCGTCTCCCTGTCCCCTGCTCCCATCTGTATCCCCGTCTTCCTGTCCCCTCCTCCCATCTGTATCCCTGTCCCCTCCCCTCCCATCTGTATCCCCGTCTTCCTGTCCCCTCCTCCCATCTGTCCCCTCCTCGCATCTGTACCCCGTCTCCCTGTCCACTCCTCCCATCTGTCTCCCTGTCCCCTCCTCCCACCTGTATCCCCGTCTCCCTGTCCCCTCCTCCCATCTGTATCCCTGTCTTCCTGTCCCCTCCTCCCATCTGTATCCCCGTCTCCCTGTTCCCCTCCTCCCATCTATATCCCTGTCTCCCTGTCCCCTCCTCCCATCTGTATCCCTGTCTCCCTTTTCCCTCCTCCCATCTGTATCCCTGTCTCCCTCTCCCCTCCTCCCATCTGTATCCCCGTCTCCCTGTCCCCTCCTCCCATCTATCTCCCCGTCTCCCTGTCCCCTCCTCCCATCTGTATCCCTGTCTCCCTTTTCCCTCCTCCCATCTGTATCCCTGTCTCCCTCTCCCCTCCTCCCATCTGTATCCCCGTCTCCCTGTCCCCTCCTCCCATCTATCTACCCGTCTCCCTGTCCCCTTCTCCCATCTGTATCTCCGTCTCCCTGTTCCCTCCTCCCATCTGTCTCCCCGTCTCCCTGACCCCTCCCCTCCCATATCTATCCCCATCTCCCTGTCCCCTCCTCCCATCTGTATCCCCATCTCCCTGTCCCCTCCTCCCATCTGTATCCCTGTCTGCTCCCCTCCCATCTGTATCCCCGTCTCCCTGTTCCCTCCTCCCATCTGTATCCCCGTCTTCCTGTCCCCTCCTCCCATCTGTACCCCCGTATCCCTATCCCCTCCCCTCCCATCTGTCTCCCTGTCTTCCTGTCCCCTCCTCACATCTGTATCCCCGTCTCCCTGTTCCCCTTCTCCCCTCTGTATCCCTGTCTCCCTGTCCCCCTCTTCCCATCTGTATCCCTGTCTCCCTGTCCCCTCCTCCCATCTGTATCCCCGTCTCTCTGTTCCCTCCTCCCATCTGTATCCCTGTCTCCCTGTCCCCTCCTCCCATCTGTCTCCCTGTCCCCTCCTTCCATCTGTATCCCCGTTTCCCTGTCCCCTCCTCCCATCTGCATCCCCATTGTCCTGTCCCCTCCTCCCTTCTGTATCCCTGTCTCCCTGTGCCGTCCCGTACCATCTGTATCTCCGTCTCCCTATCCCCTCTCCTCCCATCTGTATCTCCATCTCCCTGTCCCCTCCTCCCATCTCTCTGTCCCCTCTTCCCATCTCCCTGTCCCCTCCTCCCATTTCCCCAGTCCCCTCCTCCCATCTGTATCCCCGTCTTCCTGTCCCCTCCTCCCATCTGTCCCCTCCTCGCATCTGTATCCCCGTCTCCCTGTCCACTCCTCCCATCTGTCTCCCTGTCCCCTCCTCCCACCTGTATCCCCGTCTCCCTGTCCCCTCCTCCCATCTGTATCCCTGTCTCCCTTTTCCCTCCTCCCATCTGTATCCCTGTCTCCCTCTCCCCTCCTCCCATCTGTATCCCCGTCTCCCTGTCCCCTCCTCCCATCTGTCTTCCCGTCTCCCTGTCCCCTCCTCCCATCTGTCTCCCCGTCTCCCTGTCCACTCCCCTCCCATATCTATCCCCATCTCCCTGTCCCCTCCTCCCATCTATATCCCCGTCTCCCTGTCCCCTCCTCCCATCTGTCTCCCCGTCTCCCTGTCCCCTCCTCCCATCTGTATCCCCATTCTCCTATACCCTCCTCCATCTGTATCCCCATCTTCCTGTTCGTCCTCCCATCTGTATCCCCATCTCCCGTCCCCTCCACCCATCAGTGTCCCCATCTCCCGTCCCCTCCTCCCATCTGTCTCCTCGTCTCCCTGTCCGCTCACACATTTGTATCTCCATCTCCCTGTCCTCTCGTCCGATATGTATCACCGTCTCCCTGTCCCCTCCTCCCATCTGTATCCCCATCTCCCTGTCCTCTGCACCCATCTGTATCCCCGTCTCCCTGTCCCCTCCTCCCATCTGTCACCCTGTCTCCCTGTCCCCTCCTCCCATCTGCATCCCCATTCTCCTGTCCCCTCCTCCCATCTGTATCCCCGTCTCCCTGTCCCCTCCCCTCCCAACTGTATCCCCATCTTCCATCCCCTCCTCCCATCTGTATCCCCGTCTCCCTGTCCCCTCCTCCCATCTGCATCCCCATTCTCCTGTCCCCTCCTCCCATCTGCATCCCCATTCTCCTGTCCCCTCCTCCCATCTGTATCCCCGTCTCCCTGTCCCCTCCCCTCCCAACTGTATCCCCATCTTCCATCCTCTCCTCCCATCTGTATCCCCGTCTCCCTGTCCCCTCCTCCCATCTGTATCCCCGTCTCCCTGTTCCCTCCTCCCATCTGTATCCCCATCTCCCGTCCCCACCTCCCATCTGTATCCCTGTCTCCCTGTTCCCTCCTCCCATCTGTATCCCTGTCTCCCTGTCCCCTCCTCCCATCTGTCTCCCTGTCCCCTCCTTCCATCTGTATCCCCATCTCCCTGTCCCCTCCTCCCATCTGTATCCCTGTCTCCCTGTCCCCTCCTCCCATCTGTCTCCCCGTCTCCCTGTCCCCTGCTCCCATCTGTATCCCCGTCTCCCTGTCCCCTGCTCCCATCTGTATCCCCGTCTTCCTGTCCCCTCCTCCCATCTGTATCCCTGTCCCCTCCCCTCCCATCTGTATCCCCGTCTTCCTGTCCCCTCCTCCCATCTGTATCCCCGTCTCCCTGTCCCCTCCTCCCATCTGTAACCCCGTCTCCCTGCCCCCTCTTCCCATCTGTATCCCCGTCTCCCTGTCCCCTGCTCCCATCTGTGTCCCCGTCTTCCTGTCCCCTCCTCCCATCTGTATCCCTGTCCCCTCCCCTCCCATCTGTATCCCCGTCTTCCTGTCCCCTCCTCCCATTTGTCTCTGCGTCTTCCTGTCCCCTCCTCCCATCTGTATCCCCGTCTCCCTGTTCCCCTCCTCCCATCTGTATCCCTGTCTCCCTGTCCCCTCCTCCCATCTGTATCCCCGTCTCCCTTTTCTCTCCTCCCATCTGTATCCCCGTCTCCCTGTCCCCTCCTCCCATCTGTCTCCCTCTCCCCTCCTCCCATCTGTATCCCCGTCTCCCTGTCCCCTCCTCCCATCTATCTCCCCGTCTCCCTGTCCCCTTCTCCCATCTGTATCTCCGTCTCCCTGTTCCCTCCTCCCATCTGTCTCCCCGTCTCCCTGACCCCTCCCCTCCCATATCTATCCCCATCTCCCTGTCCCCTCCTCCCATCTGTATCCCCATCTCCCTGTCCCCTCCTCCCATCTGTATCCCTGTCGCCTCCCCTCCCATCTGTATCCCCGTCTTCCTGTCCCCTCCTCCCATCTGTATCCCCGTCTCCCTGTCCCCTCCTCCCATCTGTATCCCCGTCTCCCTGTTCCCTCCTCCCATCTGTATCCCCGTCTTCCTGTCCCCTCCTCCCATCTGTACCCCCGTATCCCTATCCCCTCCCCTCCCATCTGTCTCCCTGTCTTCCTGTCCCCTCCTCACATCTGTATCCCCGTCTCCCTGTTCCCCTTCTCCCCTCTGTATCCCTGTCTCCCTGTCCCCCTCTTCCCATCTGTATCCCTGTCTCCCTGTCCCCTCCTCCCATCTGTATCCCCGTCTCTCTGTTCCCTCCTCCCATCTGTATCCCTGTCTCCCTGTCCCCTCCTCCCATCTGTCTCCCTGTCCCCTCCTTCCATCTGTATCCCCGTCTCCCTGTCCCCTCCTCCCATCTGCATCCCCATTGTCCTGTCCCCTCCTCCCTTCTGTATCCCTGTCTCCCTGTGCCGTCCCGTACCATCTGTATCTCCGTCTCCCTATCCCCTCTCCTCCCATCTGTATCTCCATCTCCCTGTCCCCTCCTCCCATCTCCCTGTCCCCTCTTCCCATCTCCCTGTCCCCTCCTCCCATTTCCCCAGTCCCCTCCTCCCATCTGTATCCCCGTCTTCCTGTCCCCTCCTCCCATCTGTCCCCTCCTCGCATCTGTACCCCGTCTCCCTGTCCACTCCTCCCATCTGTCTCCCTGTCCCCTCCTCCCACCTGTATCCCCGTCTCCCTGTCCCCTCCTCCCATCTGTATCCCTGTCTTCCTGTCCCCTCCTCCCATCTGTATCCCCGTCTCCCTGTTCCCCTCCTCCCATCTATATCCCTGTCTCCCTGTCCCCTCCTCCCATCTGTATCCCTGTCTCCCTTTTCCCTCCTCCCATCTGTATCCCTGTCTCCCTCTCCCCTCCTCCCATCTGTATCCCCGTCTCCCTGTCCCCTCCTCCCATCTATCTCCCCGTCTCCCTGTCCCCTCCTCCCATCTGTATCCCTGTCTCCCTTTTCCCTCCTCCCATCTGTATCCCTGTCTCCCTCTCCCCTCCTCCCATCTGTATCCCCGTCTCCCTGTCCCCTCCTCCCATCTATCTCCCCGTCTCCCTGTCCCCTTCTCCCATCTGTATCTCCGTCTCCCTGTTCCCTCCTCCCATCTGTCTCCCCGTCTCCCTGACCCCTCCCCTCCCATATCTATCCCCATCTCCCTGTCCCCTCCTCCCATCTGTATCCCCATCTCCCTGTCCCCTCCTCCCATCTGTATCCCTGTCTGCTCCCCTCCCATCTGTATCCCCGTCTCCCTGTTCCCTCCTCCCATCTGTATCCCCGTCTTCCTGTCCCCTCCTCCCATCTGTACCCCCGTATCCCTATCCCCTCCCCTCCCATCTGTCTCCCTGTCTTCCTGTCCCCTCCTCACATCTGTATCCCCGTCTCCCTGTTCCCCTTCTCCCCTCTGTATCCCTGTCTCCCTGTCCCCCTCTTCCCATCTGTATCCCTGTCTCCCTGTCCCCTCCTCCCATCTGTATCCCCGTCTCTCTGTTCCCTCCTCCCATCTGTATCCCTGTCTCCCTGTCCCCTCCTCCCATCTGTCTCCCTGTCCCCTCCTTCCATCTGTATCCCCGTTTCCCTGTCCCCTCCTCCCATCTGCATCCCCATTGTCCTGTCCCCTCCTCCCTTCTGTATCCCTGTCTCCCTGTGCCGTCCCGTACCATCTGTATCTCCGTCTCCCTATCCCCTCTCCTCCCATCTGTCTCCCCGTCTCCCTGTCCCCTCCTCCCATCTGTCTCCCCGTCTCCCTGTCCACTCCCCTCCCATATCTATCCCCATCTCCCTGTCCCCTCCTCCCATCTATATCCCCGTCTCCCTGTCCCCTCCTCCCATCTGTCTCACCGTCTCCCTGTCCCCTCCTCCCATCTGTATCCCCATTCTCCTATACCCTCCTCCATCTGTATCCCCATCTTCCTGTTCGTCCTCCCATCTGTATCCCCATCTCCCGTCCCCTCCACCCATCAGTGTCCCCATCTCCCGTCCCCTCCTCCCATCTGTCTCCTCGTCTCCCTGTCCGCTCCTCCCATTTGTATCTCCATCTCCCTGTCCTCTCGTCCGATATGTATCACCGTCTCCCTGTCCCCTCCTCCCATCTGTATCCCCATCTCCCTGTCCTCTGCACCCATCTGTATCCCCGTCTCCCTGTCCCCTCCTCCCATCTGTCACCCTGTCTCCCTGTCCCCTCCTCCCATCTGCATCCCCATTCTCCTGTCCCCTCCTCCCATCTGTATCCCCGTCTCCCTGTCCCCTCCCCTCCCAACTGTATCCCCATCTTCCATCCCCTCCTCCCATCTGTATCCCCGTCTCCCTGTCCCCTCCTCCCATCTGCATCCCCATTCTCCTGTCCCCTCCTCCCATCTGCATCCCCATTCTCCTGTCCCCTCCTCCCATCTGTATCCCCGTCTCCCTGTCCCCTCCCCTCCCAACTGTATCCCCATCTTCCATCCTCTCCTCCCATCTGTATCCCCGTCTCCCTGTCCCCTCCTCCCATCTGTATCCCCGTCTCCCTGTTCCCTCCTCCCATCTGTATCCCCATCTCCCGTCCCCACCTCCCATCTGTATCCCTGTCTCCCTGTTTCCTCCTCCCATCTGTATCCCCATCTTCCTGTCCCCTCCCCTCCCATCTGTATCCCCGTCTCCCTATCCCCTCTCCTCCCATCTGTATCCCCATCTCCCTGTCCCCTCCTCCCATCTGTATCCCTGTCTCCCTGTCCCCTCCTCCCATCTGTCTCCCCGTCTCCCTGTCCCCTGCTCCCATCTGTATCCCCGTCTCCCTGTCCCCTGCTCCCATCTGTATCCCCGTCTTCCTGTCCCCTCCTCCCATCTGTATCCCTGTCCCCTCCCCTCCCATCTGTATCCCCGTCTTCCTGTCCCCTCCTCCCATCTGTATCCCCGTCTCCCTGTCCCCTCCTCCCATCTGTAACCCCGTCTCCCTGCCCCCTCTTCCCATCTGTATCCCCGTCTCCCTGTCCCCTGCTCCCATCTGTGTCCCCGTCTTCCTGTCCCCTCCTCCCATCTGTATCCCTATCCCCTCCCCTCCCATCTGTCTCCCCGTCTTCCTGTCCCCTCCTCACATCTGTATCCCCGTCTCCCTGTTCCCCTTCTCCCATCTGTATCCCTGTCTCCCTGTCCCCTCCTCCCATCTGTATCCCTGTCTCCCCGTCCCCTCCTCCCATCTGTATCCCCGTCTCCCCGTCCCCTCCTCCCATCTGTCTCCCCGTCCCCTCCTCCCATGTGTATTCCCGTCTCCCTGTCCCCTCTTCCCATTTGTCTCCCTGTCCCCTCCCCTCCAATCTGTATCCCCATCTCCCTGTCCCCTCCTCCCATCTGTATCTCCGTCTCCCTTTCCCCTCCTCCCATCTGTCTCCCCGTCTCCCTGTCCCCTCCTCCCATCTGTCTCCCCGTCTCCCTGTCCTCTCCTCCCATCTGCATCCCCATTCTCTGTCCCCTCCTCCCATCTGTATCCCTGTCTCCCTGTCTCCTCCCCTCCCATCTGTATCCCCATCTCCCTGTTCTCTCCTCCCATCTGTATCCCCGTCTCCCTGTCCTCTCCCCTCCCATCTGTATCCCCGTCTACATGTCCCCTCCTCCCATCTGTATCCCTGTCTTCCTGTCCCCTCCTCCCATCTGTATCCCTGTCCCCTCCCCTCCCATCTGTATCCCCGTCTTCCTGTCCCCTCCACCCATCTGTATCCCCGTCTCCCTGTCCCCTCCTCCCATCTGTATCCCCGTCTCCCTGTTCCCTCCTCCCATCTGTATCCCCGTCTTCCTGTCCCCTCCTCCCATCTGTATCCCCGTATCCCTATCCCCTCCCCTCCCATCTGTATCCCCGTCTCCCTGTTCCCTCCTCCCATCTGTATCCCCGTCTTCCTGTCCCCTCCTCCCATCTGTATCCCCGTATCCCTATCCCCTCCCCTCCCATCTGTCTCCCCGTCTTCCTGTCCCCTCCTCACATCTGTATCCCCGTCTCCCTGTTCCCCTTCTCCCATCTGTATCCCTGTCTCCCTGTCCCCCTCTTCCCATCTGTATCCCTGTCTCCCTGTCCCCTCCTCCCATCTGTATCCCCGTCTCTCTGTTCCCTCCTCCCATCTGTATCCCTGTCTCCCTGTCCCCTCCTCCCATCTGTCTCCCTGTCCCCTCCTCCCATCTGTATCCCCGTATCCCCGTCCCCTCCTCCCATCTGTCTCCCCGTCCCCTCCTCCCATCTGTATCCCCGACTCCCTGTCCCCTCTTCCCATTTGTCTCCCTGTCCCCTCCCCTCCAATCTGTATCCCCATCTCCCTGTCCCCTCCTCCCATCTGTATCTCCGTCTCCCTGTCCCCTCCTCCCATCTGTCTCCCCGTCTCCCTGTCCCCTCCTCCCACCTGTCTCCCCGTCTCCCTGTCCCCTCCTCCCATCTGCATCCCCATTCTCTGTCCCCTCCTCCCATCTGTATCCCTGTCTCCGTGTCTCCTCCCCTCCTATCTGTATCCCCATCTCCCTGTCCCCTCCTCCCATCTGTCTCCCCGTCTCCCTGTCCCCTCCTCCCATCTGTCTCCCCGTCTCCCTGTCCCCTCCTCCCATCCGTATCCCCGTCTCCCTGTCCCCTCCTCCCATCTGTATCCCCGTCTCCCTGTCCCCACCCCTCCCATATGTATCCCCATCTCCCTGTCCCCTCCTCCCATTTGTATCCCTGTCTCCCTTTCCCCTCTTCCCATCTGTATCCCCATCTCCCTGTCCCCTCCTCCCATCTGCATCCCCATTCTCCTATCCCCTCCTCCATCTGTATCCCCATCTTCATGCCCCCTCCTCCCATCTGTATCCCCATCTCCCGTCCCCTTCTCCCATCTGTCTCCCTCTCCCCTCCTCCCATCTGTATCCCCATCTCCCGTCCCCTCCTCCCATCTGTATCCCCGTCTCCGTGTTCCCCTCTCCTCCCATCTGTATCCCCGTCTCCCTGTCCCCTTCTCCCATCTGTATCCCCGTCTCCCTGTCCCCTCCTCCCATCTGTCTCCCTGTCTCCCTTTCCCCTCCCCTCCCATCTGTATCCCCGTCTCCCTGTCCCCTCCTCCCATCTGTCTCCCTGTCCCCCTCCTCCCATCTCTGTATTCCCGTCTCCCTATCCCTTCCTCCCATCTGTATCCCCGTCTCCCTGTTCCCCTCCCCTCCCATCTGTATCCTCGCCTCCCTGTCCCCTCCTCCCATCTGTATCCCCGTCTCCCTGTCCCCTCCTCCCATCTGTATCCGTCTCCCTGTCCCCTCCTCCCATCTGTATCCCTGTCCCCCTCCTCCCATCTCTGTATCTCCACACCCCAGTCCCTTTTGGCTCTCCCCATCTGAGCAGTTCCTCCACTTCCTTTCGCCTAGCCACTCCATCTTGCCCTCTCTCCCTCTGCTCCTCCTCTCCCTTCTTATTTTCCCATTTTCCTTCTATCCTCTCAATCTTCCCCTTTCCCCTTCTTCCTGTCTGATCCTTTCCCTTTCTCCTTCTCCGCTCTGTATTCCCCCTCCTGTTTACAGCTGTCCTCACAGCTGTCTACTGTGGGTGCGGTAATGTGGTGCGACGACACTATGTCCGCTGTGTGGGTGGGTGTCTGTACGATGGGCATCTGCGTTATGCCCCTGTGAGACGGGTTGGGCTCCCGGTCAGTGTCGAGGAACTGGCTTCATTCTCCGCTGGAGAAACTCTGATCACTCGTTTGTGTCTTGCAGGGAATCTTCATCTCCCGGGTGTCAGAGGAGGGTCCGGCAGCTCAGGCTGGGGTCCGAGTTGGAGATAAGCTGCTGGAGGTAAGTGTAATCCGATGCCGGATCGGTCCTGCAGGCTCCCCACTCGCGTTGGGAGGGATGTGAGCACAGGAACTGAGCCTTCCGCCCCACGGTTCTGTGTTGGGTTTTAAATTAGGTATCAAATGTCCAACAAAACCAATTTCTTGGACCTATATGGTGTCTACATGCCTCCATTCTCTGCACATCCATGTGACTCCAAAACAGCTCGACTGTGTCTGCGTCCACTGCCACTTTGTCAGCACATTCTAGGCACCCACCACTCACTCACCATAAACACAAAAGATTCTGCAGATGTTGGAGATATTGAGCAACACAATATGTTGGAGGAACTCAGCAAGCCAGGCAGCATCCATGGAGACGTTTTGGGCCGAGTTCCTTTGAACTAACTGCTCTCAGCTTCCTATCCCTGCATGTCTCCTGCTATTGGAGATTTTAACTCTGTTAATAATATACTGCATCCCCACTCTTAGGTCTGCCTCCCTGCAGTTTCATTGCCTTCAATCAGGTCTTCCGTCAACCTCTGCCGCTCCGGAGAAAAACTTATAACTGGTGGCATCTGATCCCGTCTAAACGGAAAGGCAGTGCTCTGGTAATACGGTGTCAGGGTGGTGCTGTACGTTCACCAAAGCAAGAGTGGGGTCCGACAATCTCGATGCTGACAACAGCAACCCCGTGAAGTCTCAGGCTGCCAGTTGAAGTGGGCAAATAAACCTCTCCTGGTTATCACCCACCGCATCTGGTGAACAGGAGCTGCTCCACACTAGCCACCATTTGGAAGCAGTGAGGGCACAGGATGTACCAGGGTGGGGAGTTTTAGGGCACAGGATGTACCAGGGTGGGGAGTTTGATGTCCATCACCAGGTGCTTTGGGATCACCACTGAACGAGCAGGCTGGGTACATTCATAGTTCAAAGTAAAATTTACCATCGGAGTGTTTACATCTCACCGCATGCAACCCTGAGATTCCTTTTCTGCCATCATACTTGGCAAGTCCATGGAATAGTAACTGTAATTTACTAGAATGTTGCCTGGGTTTCAGCACCTAAGTTACAGAGAAAGGTTGAACAAGTTGGGTCTTTATTCTTTGGAGCATAGAAGGTTGAGGGGGGACTTGATAGAGGTATTTAAAATTATGAGAGGGATTGATAGAGTTGACGTGGATAGGCTTTTTCCATTGAGAGTGGGGGAGATTCAAACAAGAGGCCATGAGTTGAGAGTTAAAGGGCAAAAGTTCAGGGGTAACACGAGGGGGAACTTCTTTACTCAGAGAGTGGAAGCTGTGTGGAACCAGCTTCCAGTAGAAGTGGTAGAAGCAGGTTCGATTTTGTCATTAAAAAAAAATTGGATAGGTATATGGACAGGAAAGGAATGGAGTGTTATGGGCTGAGTGCAGGTCGGTGGGACTAGGTCAGAGTAAGCGTTCGGCATGGACTAGAAGGGCCGAGATGGCCTGTTTCCATGCTGTAATTGTTATATGGTTATTTGGTAAACAGGATCAATGAACAACAAACTGCAAATGCAAATATAAATAAACAACAATAAATAATGAGCATAAAACAAGAAGAGAAAATTTCCTTAAGGTGAAACCATCATTTGCAGGAACACCAGAAGTAGAATGAATGTAGTTATTCCCCTCTTTTCAAGAGCCCGATGGTTGAGGAGTAGTAACTGTTCTTGAACCTGGAGGTGTGAGTCCTGAGGCTCCTGTACCTTCTACCTGATGGTAGCAGTGAGAAAAGAGCCTGGCCTGGGTGGTGAGGATCTCTGATGGATGCTGCTTTTCTACAACAACATTTTATGAAGGACACCGCTCCTGGACTGGGTCTGTGGCAGCTCGGGAGTTGACCATCACTTATAGTAAGACAATTAGACATAGGAGCAGATTTATAATCCCTTTCAAATCCTTCTGCCCGTAACCTTTGAAGCCCTGATTAATCAAGAACCCGTCAACCTCCGCTGTAAATACACCCACTGACCAACAGGAGTGATGAAGGCCAGTGTAACAAAAGTCTTTTTCACCACCTTGTCTACTATGACTGCACTTTCAGGAAACCATGTACTTATATTTGTAGTTCCCTCTGTTGTAGCTCTGCCATTCACTGTGAACATCCCACCCTCTTTTGTCTCTCCAAAATGCAAACCCTTGCACAAATGCCAATCACATTTCCTCTGCCGTTGCCTGGCTCACATATCCAGCTGATCAAGATCCCTCTGAAAATGCATCTTCATTGCCAACAACATCACTTCATTTAGAGTCATCTGCAAATGCACGAACCCAGCACTTGTACATCCTCATGGGTGATGCAGGTGACAAACAACAGTAGACCCAGTAAGGACCCTTGGGGCACTCCACTAGTACAGGGCGGCAGTCCAAGAGGCAATCTCCCACCTTTCTACCATCATGTAATTAGCCATCTGACCCTGGATCCCGTGTGATCCAACCTTCCATCGCAGCTCAGCAGGTTGAATCCACTTGCCACTTCCCCAGTGACCAGAATCCCCCTGTGAAGCACCTATGCTAAGTGTTCATTCCGTCCTCGGGTGAGTGGTGAGGTGTTGGGGAGCGCGGGCGGGTGCCGGTGTCCTGGTCTTGATACCACTGAATGTGTGCCGTCCTGGGCAGGTGAACGGCGTATGCCTGCAGGACGCAGAGCACCACCAGGCCGTGGAGGCGCTGCGGAGCGCGGGGGGCCTGGTGACCATGACTGTCCTGCGGGAGCGGATGGTAGAGCCAGAGAACGCAATCACTGTCACGCCGCTACGGCCCGAGGATGACTACGCTCCCCGGGAGCGGCGGGGAGCGCGCAGATGGGCAGAGGAGACGGCCGGCGGCCTGTGTGAGCGGTTCTCCACGTGCCTGGTCCGGGATGAGCGCGGCCTGGGTTTCAGCATTGCCGGCGGCAAGGGCTCGACTCCCTACAAAGCAGGAGAGACGGTCAGTCCTTACCCCTGCCTTCACACCAGTGCGAGGCTGAGGTGGCAGACACTGTGTGATCTGTGTGTGTGGTTGTGGCGACGTGCGCGTTAGTGTGTGTGTAACTGGCGTTTGTGTGAGACGCTCTCTGTAAGACAAGGGCTGTACTCCCTACAAAACAGGAGAGACGGTCAATCCCTGCCCCTGCTTTCACACCAGTGCGAGGCTGAGGTGGCAGACACTGTGTGATCCGTGTGTGTGGTTGTGGCGACGTGCACGTTTTAGTGTGTGTGACAGTCCTGACGAAGGGTTCTGGTCCGAAACGTCGACTCATCGTTTCCACGGATGCCGCTGCCCGACCTGCTGAGTTCCTCCAGCGTGTTGTGAGTGTTAGTGTGTGTGTGACTGGTGTTTGTGTTAGACACTCTCTGTGTATAGGGGTGTGTGTGTCAGTAAGACAAGGGCTGTGCGTGGGCCGGTACATATGCAGGCGGTACATGTAACGTGAGTAGAGCCTGTAACCTGGGCTGTATGTATAAAACGTGTGTGTGTGTGTGTGTGTGTGTGAGATGTTGTAAAGCAAGATACGTGTGTATGTGCGTAGAGGGTGTGTGTGTAAGAGTGTATACTTGACAAATGTGTGTGTGTGATGTGGTCTTTCTGTGTAAGTGTGCGTGTATGTAGTAATGTCGATGCATGTTTAAGATAGACAATATGTGTTTGTGTGTAGCTTGGTGTGTGTGAAACACAGACAGCATGTGTAACATAGGCAGTGTTTTTAATGCGGCGTGAGGAGGATGTCGTGTGTGTAACACAAACGGTGTGTGTAATGTGGATGGTATGTGTTCCAGGCGATCTTTATCTCACGATTGGCAGAAGGGGGCTGTGCTCACAGAGATGGGATCCTGCGTGTCGGTGACCGGGTGATCTCAGTAAGTGATCATGCTGATGTCCAGAGGCTCCCAATGCCCCCCCTCCACCCCACTGCACCCCCACGTACATCCCCAACACCCCCACCCCACCATTCCCAACCCCTCCCCAGCCCTGCTGTCTCCACCCACCAGCTGACAAACTAGGCTGGAGAACAACTTTCTCCAAGCTCCCTTCAGAGGATCAAGAGGAAGCTGTAAACTTTTCTTAATGCTTCTTATGGTAGGGAAGTGTGTGTTGGTGCAGTGTACAGGAGACAGAACAGTGTACGGGATACGTGTGATGGGACAGTGCACGGGAGGGGTAACATGACAGTGTGGAAGGTGTGATGGGACGGTGTGTGAGAGGCATATGACAGGACAGTGTTCGGGTGTGTGATGGGATGCTGTGGGTGTGTGTGACAGGACAGTGCAGAAGGTTTTATGACGGGATGGTGGAGGGGTATGTGTGACAGTAGTGCGGGGAGGTGTGTGTGATGGGGCAGTGTAGGGGATATGTGTGATGGGGTATTGCAGAGGGGCAGTGTATGGGGTAAATGCGTGTGACGGAACAGTGTAGGTATGTGAGATGGGATGGCGTAGGTATGTGAGACGGGACGGCGTAGGTATGTGAGATGGGACGGCGTAGGTATGTGAGACGGGTCGGCGTAGGTGCGTGAGACGGGATGGCGTAGGTGCGTGAGACGGGACGGCGTAGGTGCGTGAGACGGGACGGCGTAGGTATGTGAGACGGGTCGGCGTAGGTCTGTGAGACGGGTCGGCGTAGGTCTGTGAGACGGGACGGTGTAGGTGCGTGAGACAGGACGGTGTAGGTCTGTGAGACGGGTCGGCGTAGGTCTGTGAGACGGGTCGGCGTAGGTGCGTGTGACGGGACGCCGTAGGTGCGTGTGACGGGACGCCGTAGGTGCGTGTGACGGGACAGCGTAGGTGTGCTGGATGAGGTTGTCGTGCTCCCTGCCTGTCTGGTGCTGCTCTGATATCCGGTGATGATCCCTTTTGTCTGAAAGCTCTCTCCGTTTCTGAGTAACGACTACATACTTTCCATTTCAGCCATGCCCCGTGTGTTTGCTAGTTAGTTCTGTGCACAGTGATGGACCCAATCCCTTCCTTGCCCCTCACCTGCATGTAACTGAGTGCCTGAAATCTCTGTGGTGGTGGGTTTCTGAAGTGAATACGCTGCCCTGGTTAACAGCATGGGTTACCAGGTCAACGACTGCTTGTAAGCCCTGTTACCGTGTGGTCAGTGGTGGCTTCTGTCTGTTCTCTGCCACTGCCTTCTGTCACCCTCTCATGAGCCCTCGTCTGCTGGGTACTAACTTTCCCGGGCCGTCAGTGGTTCCGGTTCGTACACGCAGGTCCCTGGGGTCTGCTACAGCCTGTGTGGATGCACCAGCCCATTGTCCCCTGTGGATGTCCTCTCCCCTCGGGGTCAACTGTGTGGGGTGGGGTCTCTGTGGATATCCTCTCCTCTTGGGATCAGCTGTGTGGAGTGGGGTGGGAGGCCTCTGTGGATATCCTCACCCTCGGGGTCAGCTGTGTGGGGGGGGATCTCTGTGGATATCCTCTCCCCTCGGGGTCAGCAGTGTGGGGAGGGGTCTCTGTGGATATCCTCTCCTCTCGGGGTCAGCTGTGTGGGGTGGGGTCTCTGTGGATATCCTCTCCCCTCGGGATCAGCTGTGTGGGGTGGGGTGGGAGGTCTCTGTGGATATCCTCTCCCCTTGGGGTCAGCAGTATGGGGAGGGGTCTCTGTAGATATCCTCTCCCCTCGGGGTCAGCAGTGTGGGGAGGGGCCTCTGTAGATATCCTCTCCCCTCGGGGTCAGCAGTGTGGGGAGGGGTCTCTGTAGATATCCTCTCCCCTCGGGGTCAGCAGTGTGGGGAGGGGTCTCTGTGGATATCCTCTCCCCTTGGGGTCAACAGAGTGGGATGGGGTGGGGTGGGAGATCTCTGTGGATATCCTCACCCTCGGGGTCAGCTGTGTGGGGTGGGGTCTCTGTGGATATCGTCTCTTCTCGGGGTCAGCTGTGTGGGAGGGGGTCTCTGTGGATATCCTCTCCCCTTGGGGTCAGCAGAGTGGGAGGGGGATCCCAGTGGACGTGTCCTGCCTGTCTGTATGGTTGGTAATCACTGCTATTGTTTCTGCCTGTGCTCTCTGTCCTGGCAATACATTCCAGGCACCGACCACTCCGTTTCTAAAGCGATATTCCATGAGGTGGGAGCAGAATTAGACCATTTGGCCCATTGAACCTGCTCCCTATTTCCATCATGGCTGATTTATGACCCCCACCAACTCCATCCTCCTGCCTCCTCCTCGTAATCTTTGACGTCATTACAAATCCAGAACCTAGCAACTCCGCTTTAAGTAGACGCAGTGACTTAGTTTCTGCAACAGTCTGTACTTGTCCTCATATCTTCTATAAACTTTTCAACTTTACCCCTCTCTATTTAAGGTGATCTCGGGAAGAAGACTCTCTCACTTTCTCTACGCCTCTCGTAATTATATAATTCTCTGCCAGCTCTCCCATCAGACTTTGCTGCGACAGACACATCACAGGATAGTCTGACCTCCCCTTGTGAGGGGAGAGGAGTGGGCTGCTCTGTGGGAAGGGTCTGAGTGGTGGGAGGTCGACTGCTGTGGGAAGGGTCTATGCTGTGGGAGGGTTCTCACCTGTGGGAGGGGTCTATGCTGTGGGAGGGGTCTATGCTGTGGGAGGGGTCTGACCTGTGGGAGGGGTCTATGCTGTGGGAGGGGTCTGACCTGTGGGAAGGGTGTGACCTGTGGGAGGGGTCTGTGCTGTGGGAGAGGTCTATGCTGTGGGAGGGGTGTGACCTGTGGGAGGGGTCTGTGCTGTGGGAGAGGTCTATGCTGTGGGAGGGGTGTGACCTGTGGAAAGGGTGTGACCTGTGGGAGGGGTCTATGCTGTGGGAGGGGTCTGACCTGTGGGAGGGGTCTGTGCTGTGGAGTGATTGTGCAGTGAGTCAGGTCTGTGCTGATGGAGGAGTCTGCACTTAGGGAAGGGTGTGTGTTGAGGGAGGGGAGTGCTCCATGAGGGAAGTTTGCTCTGTGGGGCAGTTCTGAGCTGTGGGAGGGGACCACCCTGTGAGACAGGTCTGCCGATGGAGGAGTCTGGGTTTGCTGAGCGAGACGGTTCTGTGAAATGGAAGTGGACTGCACTGCGGGAGGGTTCGGCTGTGAGGCAGGTCTGCCTTGTGGGTGGGAACTGCACTGTGAGGGGTGACTGCTGTGGGACGGGTCTGCAATCAGAAGGAGCTTTGGGTGGGTGTTAGTGCTGCTGTTTGAGGGAAGGATTTGCACTGTGGGAGGGGACTGTGGTGTAGGTAGGGTCATGCGTTGTCTGAGTGGTCTGTGCAGTGGGAAGGGTCACTGCTGTGGGGAGGGTCTGCACTTTGGTGAGGTCTGAGCTGGGGAGAGGACTGTGTTCGGGAGGTGCTTTGGGTGGGGATGTGTGCTGTGAGAGGGGTCTGTGCTGGTTCTGCGCAGTGCGGGGGCCTACACTGTGTGAGGTGTCTGCACCTGGGAGAGGACTGCGTAGTGGGTGGGTTCTACACTGTGGGAAAGGACATGCACTGTGTAGGTGGTCTGCGTTCAGGGGAGCTGCGCTGTGGGAGGGCTCTGCACTATGGGAGCTGTCTGCACTGTGTGAGGGGTCTGTGCTTGGGAGGAGCTTTGGGTGAGTATGTGTGCTTTGCAAGTTGCCAACACTGTGGGATGGGAGCAGTTTGTGCTGTGGGAGGGGCCTGCACTCTGAGGCTGGCCTGCACAGTGTATAGTGCCTGCCCTATGGGACAGGAATACGTTGTTGACGGGTTCTGTCTTGTGAGAGGTGACCGTACTGTGGGCCGGATCTGTTCTGGGAAGGGTCTCATTGTGGGCTGGATCTGTTCTGGGAAGTGTCTGGTTGTGGGTCGGATCTGTTCTGGGACAGATCTCGTTGTGGGTTGAATCTGTTCTGGGAAGGGGTCACATTGTGAGCTGGATCTGTTCTGGGAAGGGTCTCGTTGTGGGCCGGATCTGTTCTGGGAAGGGTCTCGTTGTGGGCCGGATCTGTTCTGGGAAGGGTCTCACTGTGGGCTGGATCTATTCTGGGAAGGGTCTCACTGTAGTCTGGATCTGTTCTGGGACGGGTCTCATTGTGGGCCAGATCTGTTCTGGGAAGTGTCTGGTTGTGGGCCGGATCTGTTCTGGGAAGGGTCTCATGTAGTCTGGATCTGTTCTGGGACGTGTCTGGTTGTGGGCCGGATCTGTTCTGAGAAGAGTCTCGTTATGGGCTGGATCTGTTCTGGGAAGGGTCTTGTTGTGGGCCGGATCTGTTCTGGGAAGGGTCTCCTTGTGGGCCGGATCTGTTCTGGGAAATGTCTCGTTGTGGGCCGGATCTGTTCTGGGAAGGGTCTCGTTGTGGGCCGGATCTGTTCTGGGAAGGGTCTCGTTGTGGGCCAGATCTGTTCTGGGAAGGGTCTCACTGTGGGCCAAATCTGTTCTGGGAAGGGTCTGTGCTGTGAGCCGGATCTGTTCTGGGAAGTGTCTGGTTGTGGGCCGGATCTGTTCTGGGAAGGGTCTCGTTGTGGGCCGGATCTGTTCTGGGAAGGGTCTCGTTGTGGGCTGGATCTGTTCTGGGAAGGGTCTCGTTGTGGGCCAGATCTGTTCTGGGAAGGGTCTGTGCTGTGAGCCGGATCTGTTCCTGGAAGGGTCTGTGCTGTGAGCCGGATCTGTTCTGGGAAGGGTCTCGTTGTGGGCCGGATCTGTTCTGGGAAGTGTCTGGTTGTGGGTCGGATCTGTTCTGGGAATGATCTTGTGAGCCGGATCTGTTCTGGGAAGTGTCTGGTTTTGGGTCGGATCTGTTCTGGGACGGGTCTCGTTGTGGGTTGGATCTGTTCTGGGAAGGGTCTCATTGTGGGCTGATCTGTTCTGGGAAGGGTCTCGTTGTGGGCCAGATCTGTTCTGGGAAGGGTGTGCTGTGAGCCGGATCTGTTCTGGGAAGTGTCTGGTTGTGGGCCGGATCTGTTCTGGGAAGGGTCTCGTTGTGGGCCGGATCTGTTCTGGGAAGGGTCTCGTTGTGGGTTGGATCTGTTCTGGGAAGGGTCTCGTTGTGGGCCGGATCTGTTCTGGGAAGGGTCTGTGCGTGAGCCGGATCTGTTCCTGGAAGGGTCTGTGCTGTGAGCCGGATCTGTTCTGGGAAGGGTCTCGTTGTGGGCCGGATCTGTTCTGGGAAGTGTCTGGTTGTGGGTCGGATCTGTTCTGGGAATGATCTTGTGAGCCGGATCTGTTCTGGGAAGTGTCTGGTTTTGGGTCGGATCTGTTCTGGGACGGGTCTCGTTGTGGGTTGGATCTGTTCTGGGAAGGGTCTCATTGTGGGCTGATCTGTTCTGGGAAGGGTCTCGTTGTGGGCCAGATCTGTTCTGGGAAGTGTCTGGTTGTGGGTCGGATCTGTTCTGGGAATGATCTTGTTGTGAGCCGGATCTGTTCTGGGAAGTGTCTGGTTTTGGGTCGGATCCGTTCTGGGACGGGTCTCGTTGTGGGTTGGATCTGTTCTGGGAAGGGTCTCGTTGTGGGCCGGATCTGTTCTGGGAAGGGTCTCACTGTGGGTTGGATCTGTTCTGGGAAGTGTCTGGTTGTTGGTCGGATCTGTTCTGGGAAGGGTCTCACTGTGGGCTGGATCTGTTCTGGGAAGCATCTCACTGTGGGCCGGATCTGTTCTGGGATATGTCTGTGTCGTGGGCTGAATCTGCGATGTGGGAGGATTCTGCGCTGTGGGAGAGGCCTGTTCTGTGGGTAGGGTCTGGAAGAGTGTGTACTATTGTGGGGAGGTAGTTCTGTGCTGTGGGAGGGATATCGTACCCAGCCGAACATTGATGGGATGTTTGGGTGGGGATTGTACTGCGGGAGGGATATCGTATCTGACTGGACACTGATGGGGCGTTTGGGTGGGGACTGTGCTGTTGGAGGGATATCGTACCCAGCCGAACACTGATGGGACGTTTGGGTTGGGACTGTGCTGTGGGAGGGATATTGTACTTAGCCGGACACTGATGGGACGTTTGGGTGGGGATTTTGCTGTGGGAGGGATATTGTACCTAGCCGGACACTGATGGGACGTTTGGGTGGGGATTTTGCTGTGGGAGGGATATCGTATCTGGACGGACACTGACGGGATGTTTGGGTGGGGACTGTGCTGTGGGAGGGATATTGTACCCAGCCGAACACTGATGGGACGTTTGGGTGGGGATTTTGCTGTGGGAGGGATATCGTACCCAGCCGGACACTGACAGGACGTTTGGGGTGTTTACAGATCAATGGGGTAGAGATGGCAGAAGCCAGGCATGACCACGCGGTAGCTCTCCTTACTGGCACGGCACCCACCATCAGCCTGGTTGTTGAGCGCGAGGTGACAGGGAACGGGCAACCGGCCAACGGCTCCCCCACCCCACACGTCGCCCGACCTCAGTCACCCCCACCTACGGATACCTACACCCCGGGCAACAGCCCCCCACATAACCACCGCAGTACTGAAGACCTCTACCCTGTGCAGGTGAGAGCCATGTCTGCCTGTGGGGAGGGTAATGATGGGGTGGAGAGAGGGAACTTTTCATGTGCATAATCTTAGAAATGAAAGAGTTAACATATGGGGATTGTTTGGTGGCTCTGGGTCTGTACTCGCTGAAGTTTCATGGGGATATGGGGACTGTTTGAATGCTCTTGGTCTGTACTCGCTGGAGTTTAGAAGAATGAGGGGGAGCTTATTAAAACCTATTGAATATTGAGAGGCGGAAACAGAGTGGATGTGGAGAGGAGGTTGTGGGAGTTTAGGACCGCAAGACACAGCCGCAGACCTCCCTGCTCCTGTACAAAGACATCCTTAAGAACAAATGAATAGGAGCTTGTTTAGGTAGAGGGTGGTGAATCTGTCGAATTGATTGTCATGGACGGCTGTGTTACGGGATGACGGGATGGTTGGATTGGGAGCAGTGCACGGGGGCTGGGGCTTGGGCTGGAGGAGGCGTGTGACTAACACATTCCCCCCCCCCCCCACACGGTGTGTCAGAACGGTCGGTTCGGGGACTGTGTGTTGGCTGAGAGGGTTGGAAGAAGTTGTTGGTGACACCTCGCCTTCCCCCCTCCAGCAGGGGAGGGAGGGCTGGACGATGGCAGGTGTGAGATACCTTGCCCTCGGCCCCAGGGTGACTGCCTTTGGGCCGACCCTGCCATTCCCCGATCATCACAGCCCTGTGTCTGCCTGCAGGAGGTCACGCTGCTGAAGACAGGGGGCCCCCTGGGCCTCAGTATTGTCGGGGGAAGCGACCACGCCAGTCATCCCTTCGGCATCCAGGAACCCGGAGTCTTCATCTCCAAGGTAACAGCTTGCATCCCGATACCCATCGGCGAGTGGGATCAGTGTGGGGACTGGTACAGGGCAGCAGGGAGAGAGTGGGACAGTGGGATTAGTGTGGGGATTGATACAGGACTGTGGGGAGAGAGTGGGACAGTGGGATTAGTGTGGGACTGACACAGGACTGAGGGGAGAGAGTGGGACAGTGGGATTAGTGTGGGGACTAATACCGGACTGTGGGGAGAGAGTGGGACAGTGGGATTAGTGTGGGGACTGATACCGGACTGTGAGGAGAGAGTGGGACAGTGGGATTAGTGTGGGGACTGATACCGGACTGTGGGGAGAGAGTGGGACAGTGAGATTAGTATGGAACTGATGAAGGGCTGTGGAGAGAGAGTGGGGCAGTGGGATTAGTATGGAACTGATGAAGGGCTGTGGGGAGAGAGTGGGACAGTGGGATTAGTGTGGAACTGATGAAGGGCTGTGGGGCGAGAGTGGGACAGTAGGATTAGTGTGGGGACTGATACCGGACTGTGGGGAGAGAGTGGGACAGTGGGATTAGTGTGGGGACTGATACCGGACTGTGGGGAGAGAGTGGGACAGTGGTATTAGTTTGGGGACTGATACCGGACTGTGGGGAGAGGGTGGGACAGTGGGATTAGTATGGAACTGATGAAGGGCTGTGGGGAGAGAGTGGGGCAGTGGGATTAGTATGGAACTGATGAAGGGCTGTGGGGAGAGAGTGGGACAGTGGGATTAGTGTGGGGACTGATACAGGACTGTGGGGAGAGAGTGGGACAGTGGGATTAGTGTGGGGACTGATACAGGACTGCGGAGAGTGGGGCAGTGGGATTAGTGTGGGGACTGATACAGGACTGTGGGGAGAGAGTGGGTCAGTGGGATTAGTGTGGGGACTGCCACAGGACTGTGGGGAGAGAGTGGGACAGTGGGATTAGTGTGGGGACTGACACAGGACTGTGGGGAGAGAGTGGGACAGTGGGATTAGTGTGGAGACTGATACAGGACTGTGAGGAGAGAGTGGGACAGTGGGATTAGTGTGGGACTGACACAGGACTGTGGGGAGAGAGTGGGACAGTGGGATTAGTGTGGGGACTGATACCGGACTGTGGGGAGAGAGTGGGATAGTGGGGTTAGTGTGGGGACTGATACAGGACTGTGGGGAGAGAGTGGGACAGTGGGATTAGTGTGGGGACTGATACAGGACTGTGGGGAGAGAGTGGGACAGTGGGATTAGTGTGGGACTGACACAGGACTGTGGGGAGAGAGTGGGACAGTGGGATTAGTGTGGGGACTGATACAGGACTGTGGGGAGAGAGTGGGACAGTGGGATTAGTGTGGGGATTGATACAGGACTGTGGGGAGAGTGGGACAGTGGGATTAGTGTGGGGACTGACACAGTGCTGTGGGGAGAGAGTGGGACAGTGGGATTAGTGTGGGGACTGATACAGGACTGTGAGGAGAGGGTGGGACAGTGGGATTAGTGTCGGGACTGACACAGGACTGTGGGGAGAGAGTGGGGCAGTGGGATTAGTGTGGGGACTGACACAGGATCGTGGGGAGAGAGTGGGACAGTGGGATTAGTGTGGGGACTGATACAGGATTGTGGGGAGAGAGGAGACAGTAGGATTAGTGTGGGACTGATACAGGACTGTGGGGAGAGAGTGGGGCAGTAAGATTAGTGAAGGGATTGATTCAGGGCTGTGGGACGTGCTGGCTGGTGTGATGAGTTCAGGGTAGGCTGAAGTGTTAGTGTCGGTACTGCTTTGCTTCTGTGTAAGTTTGGTTTGTTCACCTGGGTTCCAGGTAGTTATTTCCCTAACTCGCCCGTACTCCGACCTAATTTATGTTCAAGTTTACACTCAGTCTGATCTTCCCCTCCTGGTCTCCCACCTTACACAGTCTGTCTGACTGTCCCCTCTCTGTGTCCCACCCTACACAGTCTGACTCCCCCTCCTTGTCTCCCCTGTGTCGTTGTCTCCTGTTCCGTCATGACCGTTGTGTTTTTTGTTTCCTGACCACTGTCTGTCTGACTTTTGCTCGGGTTACAGGTAGTCCCGGATGGACTGGCTGCCCGGGTTGGGCTGCAAGTCGGAGACCGGATCCTGGAGGTGAATGGTATTGACCTGCGCCACGCTACACACCAGGAGGCCGTGATGGCCCTTCTCTCCCACCAGCAACAGATCCGGCTCCTCGTCCGCCGGGATCCCCCGCCTCCGGGGATGCAGGTGGGCGTCGCTCAGACAGAGTGTGTTGGCAGACGTGTGTGAGCTGGATTGGTTTCCGAGTATTTGGACAGGAAAAGGAGAGGACGATGGAGAGGGCAGGGGCATTAACACAGTCTGTTCCCATATTTTATCTGACTTCTTGCCGTCAGGCAGCAGGTACCATAGCAGACGAACCAAAACTGTCTAGGTTGGTAACAGCGTTTCCTGCCAGTCTGTGAGACGTCTTCACACCTTGCTGCTACTCGGCACATAGATATACCCTGTCTGATCCCCCAATCTCACGTTACACTCTCATCTTGTGCTTGTCACTTATTATCTTTCATCGCTGCTGTTTCTCATATTTATTCGAAGCAGGAGAGTCGGAGCGGGAGTGCGGAGGAAGACATTTTTGAATTTTTTGGTTTTTTTTTCCATCGGCGTTTAGAGAGGCGGGACTGTGCAGGCGTGTGACGTCAGGCAGTGCAGCGCGGAAGATTTAAAAGGAACAGAGCCTCATACAGCGGGCAGCGTAGTTTGTGGGCTGCGGAGTGAGCCGGGAGCAGAGTGAAGGCTTAAGGGCTTCGGCTCAACGGGCTTAGGCGGAAACGGGCGAGGCGAGGAAGGTTTGGTATGCATTTTTTGTTGTTATTTGAGGAGAGGGGCAGTATGAGTGTGAGGGCAGTTTGTTGTTCTCGGTGCCGGATGTGGGAGGCCCTGGAGTCTCCAAGCCTCCCGGACGTCTACATCTGCGCCAGGTGCGCCGAGATGCAGCTCCTAAGGGACCGCGTTACGGAACTGGAGCTGCAGCTCGATGACCTTCGTCTGGTCAGGGAGAGTGAGGAGTTGATAGAGAGGAGTTACAGGCAGGTGGTCACACCGGGGCCACGGGAGGCAGACCAGTGGGTCACGGTTAGGAGGGGGAAGGGGAAGAGTCAGGTAATAGAGAGTACCCTGGTGGCTGTGCCCCTTGACAATAAATACTCCTGTTTGAGTACCGTTGGGGGGGACAACTTACCTGGGGGAAGCGACAGTGGCCGTGCCTCCGGCACAGAGTCCGGCCCTGTAGCTCAGAAGGGTAGGGAAAGGCAGAGGAGGGCAGTTGGTTGGGGGGTGGATTAAAGAGGCTAGGTGTGAGGAGGTTAGTTCACAACAGGGGGATGGGAACCAGTGCAGAGAAACAGAGGGGTGTAAAGTGAGGGTAGAAACAAAAAGTACTATGGAGAAAAGTAAAAGTGGCAGGCCGACAAATCCAGGGCAAACATTAAAAAGGGCCACTTTTCAGCATAATTGTATAAGGGCTAAGAGAGTTGTAAAAGAGTGCCTGAAGGCTTTGTGTGTCAATGCAAGGAGCATTCGTAATAAGGTGGATGAATTGAAAGTGCAGATTGTTATTAATGCTTATGATATAGTTGGGATCACAGAGACATGGCTCCAGGGTGACCAGGGATGGGAGCTCAACGTTCAGGGATATTCAATATTCAGGAGGGATAGACATGAAGGAAGGGGAGGTGGGGTGGCGTTGCTGGTTAAAGAAGAGATTAACGCAATAGAAAGGAAGGACATAAGCCGGGAAGATGTGGAATCGATATGGGTAGAGCTGCGTAACACTAAGGGGCAGAAGACGCTGGTGGGAGTTGTGTACAGGCCACCTAACAGTAGTAGTGAGGTCGGAGATGGTATTAAACAGGAAATTAGAAATGTGTGCAATAAAGGAACAGCAGTTATAATGGGTGACTTCAATCTACATGTAGATTGGGTGAACCAAATTGGTAAAGGTGCTGAGGAAGAGGATTTCTTGGAAAGTATGCGGGATGGTTTTCTGAACCAACATGTCGAGGAACCAACTAGAGAGCAGGCTATTCTGGACTGGGTTTTGAGCAATGAGGAAGGGTTAATTAGCAATCTTGTCGTGAGAGGCCCCTTGGGTAAGAGTGACCATAATATGGTGGAATTCTTCATTAAGATGGAGAGTGACATAGTTAATTCAGAAACAAAGGTTCTGAACTTAAAGAGGGGTAACTTTGAAGGTATGAGACGTGAATCAGCGAAGATAGACTGGCAAATGACACTTAAAGGATTGACGGTGAATATGCAATGGCAAGCATTTAAAGGTTGCATGGATGAACTACAACAATTGTTCATCCCAGTTTGGCAAAAGAATAAATCAAGGAAGGTAGTGCACCTGTGGCTGACAAGAGAAATTAGGGATAGTATCAATTCCAAAGAAGAAGCATACAAATTAGCCAGAGAAAGTGGATCACCTGAGGACTGGGAGAAATTCAGAGTTCAGCAGAGGAGGACAAAGGGCTTAATTAGAAAGGGGAAAAAAGATTATGAGAGAAAACTGGCAGGCAACATAAAAACGGACTGTAAAAGCTTTTATAGATATGTAAAAAGGAAAAGACTGGTAAAAACAAATGTAGGTCCCCTGCAGACAGAAACAGGTGAATTGATTATGGGGAGCAAGGACATGGCAGACCAATTGAATAATTACTTTGGTTCTGTCTTCACTAAGGAGGACATAAATAATCTTCCAGAAATAGTAGGGGACAGAGGGTGCAGTGAGATGGAGGAACTGAGCGAAATACATGTTAGTAGGGAAGTGGTGTTAGGTAAGTTGAAGGGATTGAAGGCAGATAAATCCCCAGGGCCAGATGGTCTGCATCCCAGGGTGCTTAAGGAAGTAGCCCAAGAAATAGTGGATGCATTAGTGATAATTTTTCAAAACTCGTTAGATTCTGGACTAGTTCCTGAGGATTGGAGGGTGGCTAATGTAACTCCACTTTTTAAAAAAGGAGGGAGAGAGAAACCGGGGAATTATAGACCGGTTAGCCTAATGTCGGTGGTGGGGAAACTGCTGGAGTCAGTTATCAAGGATGTGATAACAGCACATTTGGAAAGCGGTGAAATGATCGGACAAAGTCAGCATGGATTTGTGAAAGGAGAATCATGTTTAACGAATCTCATAGAATTTTTTGAGGATGTAACTAGTAGAGTGGATAGGGGAGAACCAGTGGATGTGGTATATTTGGATTTTCAGAAGGCTTTTGACAAGGTCCCACACAGGAGATTAGTGTGCAAACTTAAAGCACACAGTATTGGGGGTAAGGTATTGGTGTGGGTGGAGAGTTGGTTAGCAGACAGGAAGCAAAGAGTGGGAATAAACGGGACCTTTTCAGAATGGCAGGCGGTGACTAGTGGGGTACCGCAAGGCTCAGTGCTGGGACCCCAGTTGTTTACAATATATATTAATGACTTGGATGAGGGAATTAAATGTAGCATCTCCACGTTTGCGGATGACACGAAGCTGGGTGGCAGTGTTAGCTGTGAGGAGGATGCTAAGAGGATGCAGGGTGACTTGGATAGGTTGGGTGAGTGGGCAAATTCATGGCAGATGCAATTTAATGTGGATAAATGTGAAGTTATCCACTTTGGTGGCAAATATAGGAAAACAGATTATTATCTGAATGGTGGCCGATTAGGAAAAGGGGAGGTGCAACGAGACCTGGGTGTCATTATACACCAGTCATTGAAAGTGGGCATGCAGGTACAGCAGGCGGTGAAAAAGGCGAATGGTATGCTGGCACTTATAGCGAGAGGATTCGAGTACAGGAGCAGGGAGGTATTACTGCAGTTGTACAAGGGCTTGGTGAGACCACACCTGGAGTATTGTGTGCAGTTTTGGTCCCCTAATCTGAGGAAAGACATCCTTGCCATAGAGGGAGTACAAAGAAGGTTCACCAGATTGATTCCTGGGATGGCAGGACTTTCATATGAAGAAAGACTGGATGAACTGGGCTTGTACTCGTTGGAACTTAGAAGATTGAGGGGGGATCTGATTGAAACGTATGAAATCCGAAAGGGATTGGACAGGCTAGATGCAGGAAGATTGTTCCCGATGTTGGGGAAGTCCAGAACGAGGGGTCACAGTTTGAGGATAAAGGGGAAGCCTTTTAGGACCGAGATTAGGAAAAACTTCTTCACACAGAGAGTGGTGAATCTGTGGAATTCTCTGCCACAGGAAACAGTTGAGGCCAGTTCATTGGCTATATTTAAGAGGGAGTTAGATATGGCCCTTGTGGCTACGGGGATCAGGGGGTATGGAGGGAAGGCTGGGGCGGGGTTCTGAGTTGGATGATCAGCCATGATCATAATAAATGGCGGTGCAGGCTCGAAGGGCCGAATGGCCTACTCCTGCACCTATTTTCTATGTTTCTGTGACTGCTATTTTCATTAAATAGCACTATTAATATTATATTGTCTTGCGTAAATAAACACCTTGCTGTTTATACCGACCTGCCAGTCTTCAGGCATGCCGCTGAGGGACTTGTGCTCGTAGGAATTTGTGACTGAATGTGCTGGATCGTGACTGTATCTGCCGTGAGGAACAATATTTAGTTGGATACATGTGTATGGTTGAATGACAATAAGCTTGAACTTGACCAACTCTGATAATGGGGCAGGAGAAAGGAGAGGAGAAAGAGGTGATCTTTACATCCTTCCTGGCCAGAGGCGTGGAGTGTAGCAAATGTACCTTTGTTCGGTAGGAGGAATTGGGACAATCCTAGGAATCATGGACCAGTGAGGCTTACTTCAATGGTGGAAAATCGCTGCAGGATTTCCGAGCAATTTGAGGATGTTACCACACACATTGATGAAGGTAGAGCAGTGGATGTGCTGTTTATGGGTTTTACCTTGGTATTTCATAAGGTTCCCCATGGTAGACTTATTCAGAAAGTCCATAGGCATGGTATCTTGGGAAAGTTGCCTGTGCAGATTCTGATGTGCTTTGCCAACAGAAGGCAGAGAGTGGGTCCTGATGGAGCGTATTCTGCCTGAAGGTCAGTGACCAGTGATTGTCGGCAGGGATCTGGTGTGGACTTGTGCTCCATGTTTTAGGCCAATGAAGTGTCCTGATGAAGGGTCTCGGCCTTAAACATTGACTGTTGACTCTTTTCAATAGATGCTGTCTGGCCTGCTGGTTCCTCTAGCATTTTGTGACAGAATTAGTAAGTTTGCAGATGACATGAAGGTTGGTGGTGGTAGTGTTGTTACCATGGGACACTGACAAGTTACAGAGCTGGGCTGAGAAGTGGCAGATGTGTTCAATCCAGAAAAGTGTTAAGTTTTGGAAGGCTGAACTTGAAGGCGGAGTACAAGGTTAAAGTCAGGATTTATAGTCGTGTGCAGGAACAGAGGAACCTAGAATCGATTTCCATAGATCTTGCAAATTCACCACACAAGTTGATAGGGTTGTTGAGAAGGCATGTAGTGTGTTGGCCTTCATTAGTCAGGGAATTGAGTTCAACAGCCATGAGATAATGTTAGAAACACAGAAACATAGAAAATAGGTGCAGGAGTAGGCCATTCGGCCCTTCGAGCCTGCACCGCCATTCAGTATGATCATGGCTGATCATCCAACTCAGAACCCTATACCTGCCTTCTCTCCATACCCCCGATCCCTTTAGCACAAGGGCCATATCTAACTCCCTCTTAAATACAGCCAATGAACCGGCCTCAACTGTTTCCTGTGGCAGAGAATTCCACAGATTCACCACTCTCTGTGTGAAGAAGTTTTTCCTAATCTCGGTCCTAAAAGGCTTCCCCTTTATCTTCAAACTGTGACCCCTTGTTCTGAACTTCCCCAACATCGGGAACAATCTTCCTACATCTAGCCCGTCCAATCCCTTTAGAATTTTATACATTTCAGTCAGATCCCCCCTCAATCTTCTATATTCCAGAGAGTATAAAGCCTAGTCGATCCAGTCTTTCATCATATGAAAATCCTGCCATCCCAGGAATCAATCTGGTGAACCTTCTTTGTACTTCCTCTATGGTAAGGATGTCTTTCCTCAGATTAGGGGACCAAAACTGCACACAATACTCCAGGTGTGGTCTCACCAAGGCCTTGTACAACTGCATAGTACCACCCTGCTCCTGTACTCGAATCCTCTTGCTATGATTGCCAGCATATCATTCGCCTTGTTCACCGCCTGCTGTACCTGCATGCCCACTTTCAATGACTGGTGTACAATGACACCCAGGTCTCGTTGTACCTCCCCTTTTCCTAATCGGCCACCATTCAGATAATAATCTGTTTTCCTGTTCTTGCCACCAAAGTGGATAACCTCACATTTATCCACATTAAATTGCATCTGCTATGAATTTGCCCACTCACCTAACCTATCCAAGTCACTCTGCATCCTCTTAGCATCCTCCTCACAGCTAACACTGCCGCCCAGCTTCGTGTCATCCACAGACTTGGAGATGCTGCATTTAATTTCCTCGTCTAAGTCATTAATATATATTGTAAACAACTGGGGTCCCAGCACTGAGCCTTGTGGGACCCCACCTGTCACTGCCTGCCATTCTGAAAAGGTCCCGTTTATTCCCGTTCTTTGCTTCCTGTCTGCCAACCAATTCTCTATCCGCATCAATACCATACCCACAATACCGTGTGCTTTAAGTTTGCACACTAATCTCCTGTGTGGGACCTTGTCAGAAGCCTTTTGAAAATCCAAATATACCAGATCCACTGGTTCTCCCCTATCCACTCTACTAGTTACATCCTCAAAAAATTCTGAGATTCGTCAGACATGATTTTCCTTTCACAAATCCATGCTGACTTTGTCTGATGATTTCACCGCTTTCCAAATGTGCTGTTATCACATCTTTGATAACTGACTCTAGCATTTTCCCCACCACCGATGTCAGGCTTACCGGTCTATAATTCCCTGGTTTCTCTCTCCCTCCATTTTTAAAAAGCAGGGTTACATTAGCCACCCTCCAATCCTCAGGAACTAATCCAGAATCTGAAGAGTTTTGAAAAATTATCATTAATGCATCCACTATTTCTTGGGCTATTTCCTTAAGCACTCTGGGATGCAGACCATCTGGCCCTGGGGATTTATCTGCCTTTAATCCCTTCAATTTACCTAACACCACTTCCTTACTAACATGTATACTAACATTGAGTTAGATATGGCCCTTGTGGCTATAGGGGTCAGGGAGTGTGGGGGGAAGGCTGGGGCGGGGTTCTGAGTTGGATGATCAGCCATGATCATAATAAATGGCGGTGCAGGCTCGAAGGGCCGAATGGCCTACTCCTGCACCTATTTTCTATGTTTCTATGTATTTCCCTCAGTTCCTCCATCTCACTAGACCCTCGGTTCCCTACTGTTTCCGGAAGATTATTTATGTCCTACTTAGCGAAGACAGAACCAAAGTAGTTATTCAATTGGTCTGCCATGCCCTTGTTCCCCATGATCAATTCCACTGTTTCTGACTGTAAGGGACCTACATTTGTCTTAACCAATCTTTTTCTTTTCACATATCTATAAAAGTTTTTACAGTCAGTGTTTATGTTCCCTGCCAGCTTTCTCTCATAATCTTTTTTCCCTTTTGTAATTAAGCCCTTTGTCCTCCTCTGCTAGGCTCTGAATTTCTCCCAGTCCTCAAGTGAGCCACTTTTTCTGGCTAATTTGTATGTTTCTTCTTTGGAATTGATACTATCCCTAATTTCCCTTGTCAGCCACGGGTGCACTACCTTCCCTGGTTTATTCTTTTGCCAAACTGGGATGAACAATTGTTGTCGTTCATCCATGCGATCTTTAAATGCTTCCCATTGCAAATCCTCCGTCAACCCTTTAAGTATCATTTGCCAGTCTATCTTAGCTAGTTCACGTCTCATACCTTCAAAGTTACCCTTCTTCAAGTTCAGAACCTTTGTTACTGAATTAACTATATCACTCTCCATCTTAATGAAGAATTCCACCATATTATGGTCACTCTTACCCAAGGGGCCTCGCACGACAAGATTGCTAACTAACCCTTCCTCAGTGCTCAATACCCAGTCTAAAATGGCCTGCTCACTAGATGGTTCCTCGACATGTTGGTTCAGAAAACTATCCCGCATACATTCCAAGAAATCCTCTTCCTCAGCACCCTTTCCAATTTGGTTCACCCAATCTATATGTAGATTGAAGTCACCCATTATAACTGCTGTTCTTTTATTGCATGCATTTCTAATTTCCTGTTTAATGCCATCCCCAACCTCACTGCTACTGTCAGGTGGCCTGTACACAACTCCCACCAGCGTTTTCTGCCCCTTAGTGTTATGCAGCTCTACCCATATCGATTCCACATCCTCCCAGCTAATGTCCTTCCTTTCTATTGCGTTAATCTCCTCTCTAACCAGCAATGCTACCCCACCTCCTTTTCTTTCATGTCTATCCCTCCTGAATATTGAATATCCCTGAATGTTGATCTCCCATCCTTGGTCACCCTGGAGCCATGTCTCTGTGATCCCAACCATATCATATTCGTTAATAACAATCTGCACTTTTAATTCATCCACCTTGTTACGAATGCTCTTTGCATTGACACACAAAGCCTTCAGGCTCGCTTTTACAACACTCTTAGCCCTTATACAATAATGTTGAAAACTGTCCCTTTTTGATTTTTGCCCTGGATTTGTCGACCTGCCACTTTTACTTTTCACCTTACTACTTTTTGCTTCTACCCTCATTTTACACCCCTCTGTCTCTCTGCACTTGTTCTCATCCCCCTGCCACATTAGTTTAAATCCTCCTGAACAACAGTAGCAAATGCTCCCCCTAGAACATTGGTTCCAGTCAGCCCAGGTGCAGACAGTCCTGTTTGTACCCATCCCACCTCCTCCAGAACTGGTTCCAATGCCCCAGAAATTTGAATCCCTCCCCCTTGCACCATTTTTCAATCCACGTATTCATCTGAAATATCCTCCTATTTCTACTCTGACTAGCACATGGCACTGGTAGTAATCCGGAGATTATTACCTTTGTGGTCCTACTTTTTAGTTTATCTCCTAACTCCCTAAATTCACCTTGTAGGACCTCATCCCATATCTTACCTATATCGTTGGTACCTATGTGCACCACGACCACTGGCTGTTCACCCTCCCACTCCAGAACGTCCTGCAGCCGCTCAGAGACATCCTTGACCCTTGCAGCAGGGAGGCAACATACCCTCCTGGACTCTCGTTTGCGGCTGTAGAAGTGCCTATCTATTCCCCTTACAATCAATCCCCTATCACTATAGCTCTCCCACTCCTTTTCCTTCCCTCCTGTGCTGCAGAGCCACCCACGGTGCCATGAACTCGGCTGCTGCTGCCTTCCCCTGATGAGACATCTCCCCCAACAGTATCCAAAACAGTATATCTGTTTAGGAGGAAGATGACCTCAGGGGACTCCTGCACTAACTGCCTACTGCTACACGGTTTAGTGGTCACCCATTCCCTTTCTGCCTGTGTAGCCTTTACCTGCGGTGTGGCCAACTCACTGAACGTGCTATTCACGACTTTCTCAGCATCGCAGATGCTCCAGTATGAATCCAATCGCAGCTCCAGCCACTCAATGAGGTCTGCCAGAAGCTGCAGCTGGACACATTTCCTGCACACATAGTCGTCAGGGACACTGGAAGTATCCCTGATTTCCCACATGCTGCAGGAGGAACAAACCACGGGGCTGATCTCAGCTGTCATGACCCACCCAATACGCTACAGCCTCGCCGCCTTCCTTGCTTCAGATAAAATACCGCTGCAGACCGTTCTCCTTTTAAAGGAACTTACCCGGCCTTCCCTCACTTGGAGTGAAGCTCGTCCTCAGCCTCTGCTCGCCGAAGCCTCTCGAGACAAAGCCTTCCTACTCTGTCTCCCTCTACTCCCTCGCCCGCTCCGCCAAACTGCTCTCTTTTAAATACTCCTGCTGCCCCACGGACCGACTTACACGATTTCACCTGGATAAATCACCAGTTAGTGCACACTTGGAGTATGGCATTCACTTCTCATCAGCTTTTATAGGAAGGATGTGCAAGCTTTTGAGAGGATGTATGGAGATTTAAGAGAACGTTACCCGGAATAGAGAACATATTTTATGAGTTGAGTGAGCTTGGGCTTTTCTCTTTGGGGTGAAGGAGGTTGGTAGGAGACTGGGTAGAGGTGTAGTCTGGAGAAACTGTTCTGCATGCCATCTGTACAGAAGCGAAGAGCAGTGACAGAACACAGAATGGAATTTATCAGTTACAGAGGAAGAACAGTGCAGCTAGACAATATGGTGGAAAAGAACTGTTCAAGAATCTGATAACAGGGCAATAGAAACTGTCCTTGAGCCTAGTGGGACGTGCTTTCAGTCTTTTGTATCTTCTGCTCAGTGGAAGAGGGCAGAAGAGTGAAAGTTCGGGGTGACTGGGGTCTCTGATTATGCTGGCTGCTTTAATGAGGCAGCGAGAACTCTCAGGAAAGCAGCATCCATCATCAGGGACACCCACCACCACATCATGCTCTCTTCTCGCTGCTGCCATTAGGAAGAAGGTACAAGAGCCTCAGGACCCCATCACCAGATCCAGGAACAGTTATTATCCCCTCAGCCATCAGGCTGTTTGACCAGACTCGCCCCCATCCCAGACAGTTCCCACAAACTACAGTCTAAACTTCAAGGGTTCTTCATTTCATGTTCTCAATATTTATTGCTTATTTATTTATTTATTTATTTATTAGAACATAAAAATTTACAGCACGTTACAGGTCCTTCGGCCCACAATGTTGTGCTGACCATGTTACCTACGCTAGAGACTGCCTAGAATTTCCCTAGCGCATAGCCCTCTTTTTTTCTAAGTTCCATGTAGGTAAGAGGCTCTTAAAAGACCCTATTTTATCCGTTTTCTCCGCTGCTGCCAGTAGTGCATTCCACGCACCCACCACTCTCTGTGTGAAAAACTTACCCCTGACATCCCCTAGGTACCTATTTCCAAGTACCTTAAAACTATGCCCCCTCGTGTTAGCCACTTCACCCTGGGAAAAAACCTCTGGATATCCACATGATCAATGCCCCTCATCATCTTATACACCTCTATCAGGTCACCTCTCATCCTCTGTCGCTCCAAGGAGAAAAGGCCGAGTTCCCTCAATCTATTCTCATAAGGTACGCCCTCCAATCCAGGCAACATCCTTGTAAGTCTCCTCTGTACTCTCTCTATAGTATCCACATCCCTCTTGTAGTGAGGTGACCAGAACTGAACACAGTACTTCCAAGTGGGGTCTGACCAGGGTCCGATATAGCTGTAACATTACCTCATGGCTTTTGAACTCAATCCCATAGTTGATGAATGCCAATGCACCATACGCCTTCTTAACAACACAAAGCAGCAACTTTGAAAGTCCTATTGACACAGACCCCAAGATCTCTCAGATCCTCTACACTGCCAAGAGTCCTAACATTTAGATTGTATTCTCTCTTCAAATTGGACCTACCAGAATGAACCACTTCACACTTATCTGGGTTGAAGTCCATCTACCACTTCTCTGCCCAGTTCTGCATCCTATTGATGTACTGCTGTAACCTCTGACAACCATCCAGATTATCCACAACACCCCCATCATTTGTGTCATCAGCCCATCTGTCAACATCTAACCCATCCCTCACTTCATCATCTAGGTCATTTATAAAAATCACAAAAAGGAGGGGTCGCAGAACAGATCCCTGCAGAACATCACTGGTCACCATCCTCCGTGCAGAATACAAACCATCTACAACCACCCTTTGCCTTCTGTAGGCAAGCCAATTCAGGATCTACAAAACAAGGTCTCCTTGGATCCCGTGCCTCCTTACTTTCTGAAGGAGCCTTGCATGGGGAACCTTATCAAATGCCTTACTGAAATCCGTATACACTACATCCACTGCTCTACCTTCATCAATGTGTTTTGTTACATCCTCAATTCAATCAGGCTCGTAAGGCACGACCTGCCCTTGACAAAGCCATGCTGACTATCCCTAATCAAATTATGTCTGTCCAAATGCCTATAAATCCTGCCTTTCAGGATCTTCTCCAAAAACTTGCCCACCACTGAAGTCAGATTCACTGGCCTATAATTTCCTGGGTTACCTTTGCTCCTTTTCTTGAAGAACAGAAGAACATTTGCACCCCTCCAATGCCCCGGTATTTCTCCCATCCCTGTTGGTAACGCAAAGATCATTGCAAGAGACTCAACAATCTCCTCCCTCGCTTCCCACAGTAGTCTGGGGTACATCTCATCCAGTCCCGGTGACATCTAACTTAATGCTTTTCAAAAGCTCCAGCACACCCTCTTTCTTAATGTCTATATGCTGAACTGTTTCAGTCCACTGTAAGTCATCCCCACAATTACCAAGGTCCTTTTTCCCTGGTGAATACTGAAGCAAAGTATTCATTAAGTACCTCCGCTACCTCCTCCAACTCCATGCACAAGTTTCCACTATCGCACCTGATTGGTCCTATTCTCACGTGACTTATCCTCTTGTCTTTCACATACTTGTAGAATGCCTTGGGGTTTTCCTTAATCTTGCTCACCAAGGCCTTCTCTGGCCCCTTCTAGCTTTCCTAATTCCATTCTTAAGCTCTTTCCGAGCAGCCTTGTAACTTTCTAGAGCTCAAACAGTACCTGGTTTCTTGAAGCTTTCGTAAGCTTTTCTTCTTAACTAGATTTTCAACATCCTTTGTGCACCATGGTTCTTTAACTCTACCACCCTTCCCCTGCCTCAACGGAACATGCCTATGCAAAACTCCATGCAAACGTTCCCTGATCATTTGCCACATTTCTGCTGTGCATTTCCCTGAGAACATCTGTTCCCAATTTTCTGCTTAATAGCATCATATTTCCTCCTATCCCAATTAAATGTTTTCCCAAATTGTCTGTTCCTATTCCTCTCCAGCACTACTGTAAGGAGGTAGAGTTGTGGTCACTACCTCCAAAATGCTCTCCCACTGAGAGATCTGACACCTGACCAGGTTCATTTCCCAATACCAGATCAAGTACAGCCTCTCCTCTTGTAGGCTTATCTACATATTGCATCAGGAAACCTTTCTGAACCCACCGAACAAACTCCACACCATCTAATCCCCTTGTGCTGAGGAGATGCCAATCAATATTAGGAAAGTTAAAATCTCCCATCACAACAACCCTATTATTATTGCAGCTTTCCAGAATCTCCCTCCCTATCTGCTCCTCGATATCCCTGTTACTATTGGGGGATCTATAAAAACACCCAGTAGAGTAATTGCCCCTTTCCTCTTTCTGACTTCCACCCACACTGACTCAGTAGACCATCCCTCCATGACTTTGTCCTTTTCTGCAGCCGTAACACTATCCCTGATTAGCAATACCACGCCCCCACCTTTTTTTTGCCTTCCTCTGTTCTTTTTGAAACATCTAAAGCTTGGCACACTCAGCAACCATTCCTGCTCCTGAGACATCCAGGTCTCTGTAATGACAATGTCCCCATGGTGTATCAGCACAGTCCACTGTCTTTTGAAGAGCGTTTCTCTGTCCTGTTGGGTGTGGGCTTTCACCGATTCTATTGTGTTTCTTGGATTTAGTGAGCATGCCCACAAGAAAGCGATCCTCAGTGTTGTTTATAGTGATATAGCTGTACTGTGATAATAAATTTACTTTCAACTTTGAGAGGTGAGACAGAGTCCATGGAGGGAAGGCTGCTATCTGAGTCCACAACTATCTGCACTTTCTTGTGGCTATCGGCATAAAGTGGACAGGGTGGAAAGTCATGCCTTTGGACTCTGGGGGAGTGGTGGTGCTGCACAAACTGTGGTTTACGAGGCTGGGAGGAGGGACAAGCTGTGGGTGGAGAGGCACGGTGTGTGTGTGTGTGTGTGTGTGTGTGTGTGTGTGTGTGTGTGTGTTGTGTGTGAGAGAGAGAGAACAGTTGGGAGAAGGATTGGGTCACTGAGTGGGATTGGTTACCAGGAGCAGAGAGCTGGTGGGGATGGGCTGTCACAGGTTTAGCTCTGCGAAGAAGCGGTGCTGATGCTGTGTGTGTGGGGGATTCATGTGTGTGTAGGGGTGGGGTTACAGGCCGTCTCCTGTGTCACACTGCAGGGGAAGGGTTCCTGATGGTCTGAGTGTAGGGGTGGGGGTATAACCATATAACAATTACAGCATGGAAACAGGCCATCTCGGCCCTTCTAGTCCGTGCCGAACTCTTACCCTATCCTATTCCAACCAACCTGCACTCAGCCCATAACCCTCCATTCCTTTCCTGTCCATATATCTATCCAATTTAACTTTAAACGACAACATAGAACCTGCCTCAACCACTTCTGCTGGAAGCTCATTCCACACAGCTACCACTCTCTGAGTAAAGAAGTTCCCCCTCATGTTACCCCTAAACTTTTATCCTCTAATCCTCAACCCATGCCCTCTTGTTTGAATCTTCCCCACTTTCAATGGAAAAAGTCTAACCACGTCAACTCTATCAATCCCCCTCATAATTTTGAACACCTCTATCAAGTCTCCCCTCAACCTTCTACGCTCCAAAGAATAAAGACCTAACTTGTTCAACCTTTCTCTGTAACTTAGGAGATGAAACCCAGGCAATATTTTAGTAAACCTCCTTTGTACTCTCTCAATTTTATTGACATCTTTCCTATAATTCGGTGACCAGAACTGTACATAATACTCCAGATTTGGCCTTACCAATGCCTTATACAAATTCAGCATTACATCCCAACTCCTATACTCAATGCTCTGATCTATAAAGGCCAGCAAACCAAAAGCTTCACCACCCTATCCACATGAGATTCCACCTTCAGGGAACTATGCACCATTATTCCTAGATCCCTCTGTTCTACTGCATTCTTCAATGCCCTACCATTTACCATGTATGTCCTATTTTGATTAGTTCTACCAAAATGTAGCACCTTACATTTATCGGCATTAAACTCCATCTGCTATCTCTTAGCCCACTCTTCTAACAGTCCTAAATCTCTCTGCAAGTTTTGAAAACCTACCTCATTATCCACAACACCACCTATCTTAGTATCATCTGCATACTTACTCATCCAATTTACCACCCCATCATCCAGATCATTAATAAATATGACAAACAACATTGGACCCAGTACAGATCCCTGAGGCACACTGCTACACACCGTCTTCCAATCTGACACGCAGTTATCCACCACTACTCTCTGCCGTCTCCCATCTAGCCACTGCTGAATCCATTTTACTACTTCCATGTTAATGCCTAACGATTGAACCTTCCTAACTAACCTTCCGTGTGGAACCTTGTCAAAGGCCTTACTGAAGTCTATATAGACAACATCCACCGTTTTACCCTCGTTAACTTTCTTAGTAACCTTATCAAAAAATTCAATAAGATTTGTCAAACATGACTTTTCAGGGTACAGGCCGTCTCCTGTGTCACACTGCAGGGGAAGGGGTCCTGATGGTCTGAGTGTAGGGGTGGGGGTACAGGCCGTCTCCTGTGTCACACTCCAGGGGAAGGGTTCCTGATGGTCTGAGTGCTGACTCTGATTCGCAGGAGATCCGGATTGAGAAACTCCCAGGGGAGAAGCTGGGAATCAGTGTGCGTGGGGGAGCGAAAGGACACCCTGGCAATCCGTTCGATGCCACCGATGAGGGTATCTTCATTTCCAAGGTATGTACAGTACGGACCGGACCAGCACGTGGGGTATCAGGGTATTAGTGCTGATGACTGTCGGCACTGGACCTGGGATCCGTGGGGTGGGGTGGGGTGGTGTTTGGGAGCCCAGGGGACTATCTCACCTTCACCCCTACCCACACCCTTCCTGCCCACCTCCCAATGCCTGCTCTGTCTCCCTTCCCCTCATACCTTTGTTCTGACCCTTGCCTTGACCCCAATGCTGACCCTCCCCTGAACCTGACCCTTGTCCTAACCTTTACACTTGTGCTGACTCCTATGCTGACTGTTTTCCTGACTGCTCCTCCAGAGCTGGCCTTACCCTAACGCTGTCTCTGACTGTGTCCCTGACTCCGATGCTGATCCCAATGCTGACGGTTTCTCTGACCGTGTCCCTGACTCCGATGCTGATCCCAATGCTGACGGTTTCTCTGACCGTGTCCCTGACTCCGATGCTAATCCCAATGCTGACGGTTTCCCTAACCCTGTCTCTGACCGTGTCCCTGACTCCGATGCTTGTCCCAATGCTGACGGTTGCCCTAACCCTGTCTCTGACCGTGTCCCTGACTCTGATGCTGGTCCCAATGCTGACAGTTTCCCTAACCCTGTCTCTGATCCTTTCCCTGACTCCGATGCTGATCCCAATGCTGACGGTTTCCCTAACCCTGTCTCTGACCGTGTCCCTGACTCCGATGCTGATCCCAATGCTGACGGTTTCCCTAACCCTGTCTCTGACCGTGTCCATGACTCCGATGCTGGTCCCAATGCTGACGGTTTCCCTAACCCTGTCTCTGACCGTGTCCCTGACTCCGATGCTGATCCCAATGCTGACGGTTTCCCTAACCCTGTCTCTGACGGTGTCCATGACTCCGATGCTGATCCCAATGCTGACGGTTTCCCTAACCCTGTCTCTGACCGTGTCCCTGACTCCGATGCTGGTCCCAATGCTGACGGTTTCCCTAACCCTGTCTCTGACCGTGTCCCTGACTCCGATGCTGGTCCCAACGCTGACGGTTTCCCTAACCCTGTCTCTGACCGTGTCCCTGACTCCGATGCTGATCCCAATGCTGACGGTTTCCCTAACCCTGTCTCTGACCGTGTCCATGACTCCGATGCTGGTCCCAATGCTGACGGTTTCCCTAACCCTGTCTCTGACCGTGTCCCTGACTCCGATGCTGATCCCAATGCTGACGGTTTCCCTAACCCTGTCTCTGACGGTGTCCATGACTCCGATGCTGGTCCCAATGCTGACGGTTTCCCTAACCCGTCTCTGACCGTGTCCCTGACTCTGATGCTGATCCCAATGCTGACGGTTTCCCTAACCCTGTCTCTGACCGTGTCCCTGACTCCGATGCTGATCCCAATGCTGACGGTTTCCCTAACCCTGTCTCTGACCGTGTCCCTGACTCCGATGCTGATCCCAATGCTGACACCCTGTCTCTGACCGTGTCCCTGACTCTGATGCTGATCCCAATGCTGACGGTTTCCCTAACCCTGTCTCTGACCGTGTCCCTGACTCCGATGCTGATCCCAATGCTGACACCCTGTCTCTGACCGTGTCCCTGACTCCGATGCTGATCCCAATGCTGACACCCTGTCTCTGACCGTGTCCCTGACTCCGATGCTGATCCCAATGCTGACGGTTTCCCTAACCCCGTCTCTGACCGTGTCCCTGACTCCGATGCTGATCCCAATGCTGACGGTTTCCCTAACCCTGTCTCTGAGCCTCTACCTGACCCTGTTCATCCGTTATGCCCCAGGTGAGTGCAAGCGGAGCAGCAGGGCGTGATGGGAGGTTGCGGCCAGGGCTGCGCATTCTGGAAGTGAACAACCAGAGCCTTCTGGGGACCACCCATAGTGAGGCCGTCCGCATCCTGAGAGGTGTAGGCGACACCCTCACTGTCCTGGTGTGTGACGGCTTCGACCCCAGCACTGCCCCCACTCTCGCCGAGGTAAGGGACAGTGCGGAGGTGGGAGGGGAGTCTTCGATGAATGCTGGAGCGTATGGGGGTGGTGGGGGTCTTAGGGTTGTGGCTGGGCTGACGGGTGAGTGTAGGGGTTTTACTGATGGGGGTTGGGGGAGTAGTGGGGTTGTTAATGTGGTGGGGGGGGTTGAGCATAGGGATTTACCGGTGGGTGTGATAGGGTTTTGGGATTTTCCGGTGGGTGTGTTCAGGTTTTGGACAGGGGTGAGTGTAGGGATTTACCGGTGGGGATTGGGGGAATGGTTGGAGGTTTTAGCGGTTTGGACAGGTGAGGGTAGGGATTTACCGGTGGGTGTGATAGGGTTTTGGGATTTTCTGGTGGGTGTGTTCAGGTTTTGGACAGGGCTGAGTGTAGGGATTTACCGGTGGGGATTGGGGGAATGGTTGGAGGTTTTAGCAGTTTGGACGGGTGAGGGCAGGGATTTACCGGTGGGGATTGGGGGAATGGTTGGAGGTTTTAGCGGTTTGGACGGGTGAGGGCAGGGATTTACCGGTGGGGATTGGGGGGTGGTGGGGCTGTTAGGGTTTTGGACAGGGGATCGGGCTGAGTGTTGAGGCTGAGGCGATAGTTGAGGGTTACAGGGAGTGGTTAGGAGGGGGTGAGTGTTGGGACTGATGGGATAGTAGAGGGTTACAGGGAGTGGTTTGGAGGTTTGTGTGTGTTTGGGGCGGATGCTGAGATTGTGTGTTCCTGAGCGGCAGTCAGAGGCATACCCAGGTCCGGAGTTGTCTGGAGAGAGACAGACCTGTACAGCACAGAATTAGGCCTTTCAGCCTGTCTTGTCCATGCAGACCCTCATGCCTCTCCACACTGGTCGTATTTGCCTTCATTTGCTTATGTCCTTTTATCACCTTCCCTGTCATCTACCTGTCCAAGTGTATTTCTGTCATTGTCGTTGCCTGCACTTCCTCTACTCTTTAGGCTACTCATTCCATGTACATATCACCCTGTGGAAACGCCCCTCAGATCCCCTTTGAAGCTCTCTCCTTTCACCTTAACCCTCTGACTTCCAGTTTTAGGCTCCTCTACCTTGTGGACAAATCTGTGACTGTCCACCCTACGAATGCCTCTATAATGTTATTAAACTCCAGCAGGTCACCTCTCAGCACTCTTTCCATCAGGGAGAAGTCCCAGGCTGTCCAATCTCTCCATACAGCTACAGCCTCAAGTCCTGGCCACGGCGGGTGCCACAGTAGGTTGTGGTTAGCACAATACTGTTACAGCCCGTGTCCTCAGAGTTTGGAGTTCAGTTCTGCTGTACTCAGTAAGCACGTCTGTATGCTTTTCCACTGTTGGAGTGGATTTCTTCACACAACCCAAAGACGTACCAGTTGGTAGATTAATTGGTCACTGTAAATTGGCCTGGGTTAAGTCAGTGCGTTGCTGGGTGGTGCAGCTTGACGGGGTGGTTCCGTGTGGTATCTCAAAATAAAATTAACGTAAATCAAACAACCCAGTGAACCTCTTCTGCACCCCACTACCACCAGCAACATACATTACACAGTTTAAACATCCCAGGGCTGACTGATATCCCCCTGTACCCATAAGATGCCTTTGTCCCAAGAAAATGTTCACTCTCCTCTGTAAGACAAAGTTCCCCACTGTGCGGAGCTTTCTCTCTTGCCTATACAGGACCAGGCTGACTACTGGGCCACAGACAGCCAACAGGTCAATCGACCCGGCCTCTGCTTTCCCCACATGACATAAGCCATAAAGCTGGAGCAGAATTAGGACATTTGGCCCATCGAGCCATTCCATCATGGCTAATTTATTATCCCTCTCTTCATTTTCCTGCCTTTTCCCTGTAATCTGTGATGCCCTGACTAATGAAGGACCTATCAACGCCCACTTTAAATATACTGAATGACCTGGCCTCCACAGCTGCCTGTGACAAAGAATTTCACAGATTCACCTCTCTGGCTGAAGAAATTCCTCCTCAATTCCATTCTAAATGCACATCTCCCTATTCTGAGGCTATGTCCTTGATCTTGTACTCCCTCATCATAGGAAATATCCTCTCCACATTCACTCTGTCGAGGTCTTTCAACATTCGCTAGGTTTCAATGAGATCGTCCGTCATTCTTTGGAATTCCAGTGAGTACAGGCTCCTCATATGACAAGCCTTTCAACCCCAGAGTCATTTAGTGAATCTCCTTTGAACCCTCTCCACTCTTCTCACTTCCTTTGTTAGATAAGGGGCTCAAAACGCTTATAATACTCCACGCGAGGCCTCACTAGTGTCTTATAAAGCTTCAACAGTACATCCTTGCTCTTATATTCTTGTCCTCTCAAAATGAATACTTTCCTTACCACTGTCTCAACCTGCAAGATAACCATGAGGGAATCCTGCACAAGGACTCACAAATCCCTTTACGTCTCTGATTTTTGAATTCTCTCCTGTTTAGGCAACAGTCTTCTTTTAAAGTGCAGGACCATACACTTCCCTAAACTGTACTCCATCTGCCACTGCTTTGCCCATTCTCCCAATCTGTCTGAGGCCTTCTGTAGATTTCCTGCTTCCTCGAAGCTACCTGCCCCTCCGCCTATCGTTCACAAGCTTGGCCATAAAGCCATGAATTCCTTCATCAAAATCATTGACATATAGTGTGAAAAGAAATGCTACCAACACTGACCCCTGTGGAATACTACTAGTCACTGGCAGCCCAACAGAAAAGGACTCCTCTATTCCCACTCTGCCTCTTTGCAGTTAGCCAATCTTCAGACCATACTTGTATCTTTCCTGTACTATCATGTGCACTTATCTTGGTAAGCAGCCTCATTTGTGACACCTTGTCAAAGGTCATCTGAAAATCTATTCAGGAGCAGGCGCTGATTTTCCTTTGTCCATCCTGCCTTCGATTTCCTCAGAGAATTCCAACAGGTTTGTTTAGAAAGATATCCCCTTAAGGAATCTGTGCCGACTTTTGGCTACTTTATCATGTGCCTTCAAATACTTTGAAACCTCATCCTTAATAATGAGCTCCAACATATTCCCAACCACTGAGGTCAGACTAAATTGCTTATAATTTCCTTCCTTTTGCCTCTCTCTCTTTCTTGAAGAGTCGTGTGACACTTGCAATATTCTGGTACTTTCGAACCATTTCAAAATCTAGTGGTCCTTGAAAAATCAGAATAATGCCTCCGCAGTCTCTTCAACTACTTCTTTTAGAACATTGGGGTGTAGTCCGTCTGGTCCAGGTGATTTATCTACATTCAGACTTTTCAGCTTTTCAGACTTTTCACTGTCTCTTTAGTAATAACAACAACATTCACTTCTACTACCAGACACTCTTGAATATCTGGCATACTGCTAGTGTCTTCCATAGTGATGCAAAATACTAAGTTCCTGTGCCATCTCTTCGTTCGCCATTTCTACCTCTCCACTGCCACTGTCCAGCGGTTCAATATCCACCCTTACCTCCCTTTTACTCTCTATGTATTTGAAAAAAACTTCTGCTATCCTCTTTATATTATAAGCTAGCTTCCTTTCATAATTCATCTTCTCTCTCCTTATGGATTTTTTGTTGCCTTCTGTTGGTTTTCAGAAGCTTCCCAATCCTATAACTTACCACAATTTTTTTGTTTTTTATGCTGTCTTTGACTTCCCTTGTCAGCCATAGTTGCTTCATCCTCCTTTTAGAATACTTCTACATCTTTGGAATGTATCTGTCCTGCACCTGCCGAATTGCCTCCAGAGACTCCTGCCATCACTGTTCTGCCATCACCCTTGCTCGTGTCCCCTTCCAATCAACTTTGGCCAGCTCCTTTCTCCTGCCTCTGTAGCTTGTCTCCCACATCCTGGCTGCTATTTGGAGGCCTGTCTCCCATCAGCGTCGTTTTATCATTGCAGTTTCTTAACCCTATGAAGACTTGCATATCTTCCAAGCAAAGATTCTTCCTGTCCTAGGGATGAGATATTTGGAGTTTCTATCACTGTTTCTATGGTTCTGGGATGGTGTTGCTAGCCCCGTGCCCAACCCTTCTTTCCCAGCTGGGCCTGGAGCCACCTGTAGCACGGTTACCAGTATCTCTGTTGTCCTGATTGTCTTGCAGTCGTCCCCTGGCGTCATTGTGAACCCCTTTGCCTCTGGGATGGGTCGAAAGAACAGTATGGAGAGCATCTCATCCATCGATCGAGATATGAGCCCTGAAGAAGTGGATATTCTGCAGAAGGTAAGAGGTCACTGCAGCCGTCGCTCACTTGTGGGTGTTCAGGAGACATAACATAGAATATCACAGCACAATACAGGCTCTTCATCCTACTCGAAGATTAATCTAACTCATCCCTCCATTTTTCTATCATCCATCTGCCTATCTAAGAGTCTCTTAAATGCTCCTAGTGTCTCCCACCACCCTGGCAGCATGTTCCACACACCCACCAGTCTCTGTGTGAAAAAGCTTACCTCTGACCTCCCCCCTATACTTCACTCCAATCACCTTAAAATTATGTCCATCACATTCACCATTTGCACCTGGGACGAAGGTGTCTGGCTGTCCACTCGACCTACGCCTCTTACCTTGTATACCTCTACCAATTCACCTTTCATCGTCCTTCGCCTCAAAGAGGAAAGCCTTAGGTCTCTCAATCTAACTCCATAAGACTTGTCCTCTCGTCCAAGCAACGTCCTGATAAAACACTGCACCTAAAGCTTCCACATCCTTCCTTAAATGAGGCGACCAGAACTGAGCACGATATTCCAGGTGTGGTCTCACTAAGGTTTTATAGAGCTGCAACATTACCTCTTGGCTTCTGAACTGCATTTCTTTCACTCCATATATCCTACCTTGCTGCCCTAAATTCCAGAAACATAACAGGCAGTAACTACTAACTATCCTCTTTACACCTCCTCCCCTGAGCCCTATCATCTCTTTTTACCCCCTCATGCCCTCTTGTCTTCACCCACAGTCACCATCCTGTTCTCCCTCGCTTTTTTGATCCCTCTTCCATTTTCACTGTTCCGATACCACTCACTCGTGCTTCTTTACCCACGCCTGCCTCCTTGCTCTCCTTGCCATCCTGATCCATGTTCAGCTCACCGCCCCAATATACTTACTCAGGCCCCTTAACCACATGCCTCCCCATTCTCCCTGTCTCTCTTTCTCATCGCTACTCTGCTCTGACTCGCTATCCTGGTCTCTCTTCCCATTTCACTGTTTCGATACAGCTCACATGTCTCTTTACCAACACTTGCCAAACCCTCGCTCTCATTATTGTGGTCTCTCTCCTATCTCACTGCCCTGATGCTGCTTAAACAAGTCTTTTTACCAACACTCGCCTCCCCGTTCTCTCTCACTACCCTGATCCCTCTCCCATCTCACTCATCTGTTGCCACTCACGACACTCATCACCCTGCTGTCCCTCACTATCCCACTCTCCGTCCTGTCTCACTGTCCCAATACCACTCATGTCAGCCACAATACCCACACTTGCAACCTGCCCTCTCTCGCTCTGCTTGTCCCACTGCCCCTGTACCAGTCACATGTGTCTCTTTACCCACGCAAGCCTCCCCGTTCTCTCTGTCCGTCCCCCTCTCACTGCGTGATTCGGCTCACGCGTGTCTCTTTACCCACGCTAGCCTCCCCGTTCTCTCTGTCCGTCGCCCCCTCACTGCGTGATTCGGCTCACGCGTGTCTCTTTACCCACGCTAGCCTCCCCGTTCTCTCTGTCCGTCTCCCCCTCACAGCGTGATTCGGCTCACGCGTGTCTCTTGTTTCATTCCAGGAGATTGAAATGGTTCGGGAGTCGTCGCTCTGGGAACGAGAGGAGCTGGAGAAAGTGGTGAGAGGTTTGACTGAACTGTACTCTTTCCTCCAGACTCTGAAGGACGACTGGTCAGTTGGTCAGGATTGTGGGAAAAGAGAGGCAGGCTGAGGCCACTCGGCCCCATGAGCCTGGTCTGCCTTTCGGTATCATTGTAGCTGACCCTCTATCCAGTCTTTCCCTACACACCTTGGTGCCCAGAAGTACAGATGTATGCAGGTAGAAGGGATTTAGTTCCATTTCACACTGTATTTAGCACAGACGTTCCTGTGTTGTACTGTTGTAATCAATTCCTTCCCCCGACTTTGCTGATTCTAAACCTCAGCTTCTTCCGACTTTGGTCATCTGCTTGGATCTAATGCTCCCCTTCATTTCTTTCGAAGTCCACGCTCTGGACCAGAATAAGCGATTACCATACAGGCCCTTCAGCCCGGCAGCATCCCTGCCGACCGCATTGCCGGATGAGCCCGACCCATCAGTCTGCATTTGCCCTCTAAACCTCTCCAATCCATCCGCTTACATACAAAGTGCTTTAAAATGTTGCTCATCTGTCCACCTCAACCACTGTATCATTCAAAATACACCCCGTCCCCTGCATGTAAAAGCTACCCCAATGTCCCTTTTACATCTCTCACCTCTGATTTTAAACATATTCCCCCTCTTTTTAGTGCCCTTCCCTGGGAAAAAAATTGAGCTGATTTTACTTTGTATATGTCCCTCATGATCTTATATATCTCCATCGGGTCATCCCTCAATCTCCATTCCAGGGAATATATATCCTTGTCCAAGTAAGCTGTAACTTAGGTCCAAGTCCAGGCAATACCCTGGTACATCGTTTTGGCTGTTTCTAAACAAAGGTCAGTATGACATTTGAAAACATAAACATAGAAACACAGAAAATAGACCATTCGGCCCTTCGAACCTGCACTGCCATTCAGTATGATCATGGCTGATCATCCAACTCAGAACCCTGTACCTGCCTTCCCTCCATACCCCCTGATCCCTTTAGCCACAAGGGCCATATCTCACTCCCTCTTAAATATAGCCAATGAACTGGCCTCAACTGTTTCCTGTGGCAGAGAATTCCACAGATTCACCACTCTCTGTGTGAAGAAGTTTTTCCTAATCTCGGTCCTAAAAGGCTTCCCCTTTATCCTCAAACTGTGACCCCTCGTTCTGGACTTCCCCAATATCGGGAACAATCTTTCTGCATCTAGCCTGTCCAATCCCTTTAGGATTTTATACGTTTCAATAAGATCCCCCCTCAGTCTTCTAAATTCCAACCAGTATAAGCCTAGTCGATCCAGTCTTTCACCATATGAAAGTCCTGCCATCCCAGGAATGAATGTGGTGAACAGATTGATTCTGTTTTGTGCCGAAGGGCCTGTACTGTACTGCGGTGTTCTCTGTTCCAGTTCAGTTACATCTTTCCTATAAAAGGGTGACCAAAACGGAGTGTAGGTGGAGAGACTGTTTCTCACAGTGGGAGAGTCTGGGACCAGGGCCCACAGTCTCTGAGAACAAGGACGTCCCCTTAGAGACAGAATTTCTTTAGCCAGAGGGTGGTGAATCTGTGGAATCCTTTGCCACAGGCGGCTGTGGAGGCCGTCATCGAGTATACTTAAAGCAGAGGCTCACTGGTTCTTGATTAGTCAGGGTGTCAAAGGTTACAGGGAGGAGGCAGGAGAAGGTTTGAAAGGGATAATAAATCAGCCATGATAGAAAGGCAGAGCAGAATCGATGGGCTGAATGGCCTAATTCTGCTCCTGTCTTACTTCCCTTTGTATCTTAGACAATGGGGACACGGATCAGGTCCTTTGGCCCACTATCTTTGTGCTCACCAGCAGCTCAATTCCTCCTGCTTTCAGTCTCTGTCTTTGTGCATCCTGTCTGAAGCGCTGTATTTGCAGCTGTTTGATTCCTCAAAGTCAAAGCGGCACGTGCCTGAAGAATTCGGGCCCCTTCGAAATGCGGGAATGTGTCTGTTGGGAGCTAACAGCTGCTGCCGCTGAGGAGGGAATGCGGGTAGGAATCTCCCGACAGTTTCACAGAAATAGGGGCAGCAGCAAAGGGCCAGACTTAATCCCACCAGTTCAACACCTGTTCTACACTCCCCTCCCACCCCCACCAACCACAGGATTGTGGAATCTACCCTCACCCCTCAGCCTCCCCTAATAGCAGCAGAGGCTCTGCCCACTTATAACACACAGGACAAGCCTGAGGCAGGGCTCGGTACACACAGAAACGGTTCATGGTGCAAGCACAGCAGGCAATTTAAGTCTCTGCAAAGTAATTTCTCTTGAATTTAATAAAGGAGAGTTTTAAAAAAGATGTTTAAATGTGCTCAGTGGCCACTTTATTAGGTACACCTGTACGTCTGCATGTTAATGCAAATATCTTATCAGCCAATCATGTGGCAGCAACCCAGTGCAGAGATGGTCAAGCAGTTCAGTTGTTGTTCAGACCAAACATCAGAATGGGGAAGAAATGTGATCTGAGTGACTTTATTCACAGAATAAATTGGTGCTGGGTGGGATGGTTTCAGTATCACACAAACTGCTGATCTCTTGGGATTTTCATGCACGATAATTTCCGGAGATTACGAAGAATAGATCAAGAAACACAAGCATCCAGTGAATGGCAGTTCCATGGGTGAAATCGCCTCATTAATGAGAGAGATCAGAGGAGAATCATCAATACAAGAAATTCTGCAGATGCTGGAAATCCAAAGCAATGCAGATTGCTGGACGAACTCAGCAGGCAAGGCAGCATCCATGGAAAAGAGTAAATAGTTGACATTTCTTCAGGAATGAGAAGTAAGGGAGAAGATGTCAGACTAGAAAAGGGGGGGGGAGGAGAAGGAGACTGGCTGGAAGGTGATAGGTGAGGCCAGGTGGGTGGAAAAGGTCAAGGGTTGGAGAAGAAAGGATCTGATAGGAGAGAAAGGTGGAGAATGGGAGAAAGGGAAGGAAGAGGGGACACGTGGGGAAGTAAGAGGCAGGTGAGAAGTGAAAGGTCAGAGTGGGGAATAGAGGAAAGGGAAGGCGGTAAAATTTGTTCACCAGAAGGAGAAATTGATATTTGTACCATCAGGTTGGAGCTACTCAGATGGAATATAAGATGTTTCTCCACCACTCTGAGAATGGCCTCATCTTGGCACAGATCGACACGTTAGAATTAGAATGAGACTTGGAACTAAAATGTTTGGCTATCAGGAAGTGCCACTTGTGCAGATGGTGTGGAGGTAAATAATGACGCGCTTCCCCAATTTCCAGAAGGGCTCACCGATGTAGAGGAGGTTGCATTGGGAGCACTGGGCACAATAGACGACCTTAGTAGATTCACAGGTGAATTGTTGCCTCACCTGGAATTAACTGAATGGAGGTGAGGGAGCAGGTGTATGGACAGGTGTAATACTTAGGCCACATGCTTGGAGGGACTCACATCTCCTTCATTTCCTGTACATTTGCGCTCATCACATCTTCCCACGGCTGTAGTAATGACAAAGTCCCTCTTGTCAGTACCTATCCCCATCCGCCTCTGCATTGGTGAGACCCATCGTAAAATGGGGAGGCCACCACCATGCCATCCCCGTCAAGTGGGACCTCCCAATGGCCAAACATCTTAATCCCCATTCGCGTTCTGACATGTCGATCCATGGCCTCCTGTTGTGCCAAGGAAAGCTGCCCTCAGGGTGGAGGAGCAACAACTTACTTTCTGTCTGGCTACCCTCCAACCTGATGGTATAAGTATTGATTTGTCCTCCTGATGAACAAATTACTCGCACCCTTACTCTGTTTCTGACTCTGACCTTTCACGTCTTCTCACCTTCCCCCTGGGACCCTCCTTCTTCCCTTTGTCCCACTGTCCACTCTCACTTCTATGAGATCCTTTCTTCTCCAGCCTTTGACCTTTCCCTGCAACCTGACTTCAGCTATCACCTTACAGCTAGCCTCTTTTCCCTCCCCCACCTATATTAATTCAGGCATCTCCTACCCCCCCTTCCTTCCTTCTCAGTCCTGAAAAAGGACCTCAGCCTGAAATGTCAGCTGTTTACTCTTCCGTAGATGCCTTGTTACAATGGTGGTGTGCAGAAGAGCATCTCTGAACGCACATCACATCAAATATTGAAGTGGATGGGCTACAGCAGAAAAAGACCACACCATTTCCACTCCTGTACATAATAAAGTGGCCACTGAATGTATATTTTATCCATGACAGATAGACAAGAATCAGAAATGGTGCGAGTTCTCACGACTGTCATTGTACTGGTAGCTCAGTGAACTCCCCAATGAATCGTCATTGCCCCTCGACTCTCATTGTACCGGTAACTCAGTGAGTTCCTCAATGAATCGTCACTGCCCCTCGACCGTCATTATACTAGTAACTCAGTGAACTCCCTAATGAATCATCAGTACAATCCCACCCTCCTGTAAACATAACACAGCCTACAACCAGGTATCAGTCTATCCACGATCAGTACAATCACAGCCTCGTGTACATAACGTAGCCTACAGCACTGCCGCATGGGTCTCTCCCCAGTCAGGACAATCACACCTGATCCTTGATCAGTATAATCCCACCCTCTGCACTGAGTTACCATTCGTTGACTATGCTTGTGGAGCACTGTAGAGCAGATAGAATCAACAAATCTCTCTTTTCTTGCCGTCTGTAAGGAGAGAATGCGGAGGGAGCAAGAGGAGGCAACGCGGAAGTTGGAGGAGGAAGAGGTAATGAGACGTGGCTGCCGTGAAGGAGTCACATTCAGTCTGGTATGGGTCACGGGGAATGACGCTGACGGTGTGGGTCGGGGGAGTGACAGTGACGGTGTGGGTCGGGGGGAGTGACAGTGACGGTATGGGTCACGGGGAGTGACAGTGACGGTGTGGGTCGGGGGGAGTGATGGGGACGGTGTGGGTCGTGGGGAGTGATGGTGTGGGTCACAGGGAGTGACAGTGACGGTGTGGATCGGGGCGAGTGACAGTGACGGTGTGGATCGGGGCGAGTGACAGTGACGGTGTGGGTCGGGGGGAGTGCTGGTGTGGGTCACGGGGAGTGACAGTGACTGTGTGGGTCGGTGGGGAGTGACGGTGACGGTATGGGTCACGGAGTGACGCTGACAGTGTGGGTCGGGGTGGTGTTGGTGACGGTGTGGATCGGGGGAGTGAGGGGGACGGTGTGGGTCGGAGGGAGTGACGGTGTGGGTCACGGGGATGACGGTGTGGGTCGAGGGGGAGTGACGGTGATGGTGTGGATCACGGAGTGATGGGGACGGTGTGGGTCGGGGGGAGTGACGGTGACGGTGTGGATCACGGGGAGAGACGGGGACGGTGTGGGTCGGGGGGAGTGATGGTGTGGGTCACAGGGAGTGACAATGACGGTGTGGGTCGGGGGAGTGACGCTGACGGTGTGGGTCAGGGGAGTGACGGGAACGGTGTGGGTCACGGGGAGTGACGGGGACGGTGTGGGTGGGGGGGGAGTGATGGTGACGGTGTGGATCACGGGGAGTGACGGTGACGGTGTGGGTCACCGGGTAGTGACAGTGACGGTGTGGGTCACCGGGGAGTGACGGTGACGGTGTGGGTCACGGGAAGTGAGGGGGACGATGTGGGTCGGGGGGAGTGATGGTGTGGGTCGGGGGGAGTAACGGTGACGGTGTGGGTTGAGGGGGAGTGATGGTGACGGTGTGGATCACGGGGAGTGACGGTGACGGTGTGGGTCACCGGGTAGTGACAGTGACGGTGTGGGTCACCGGGGAGTGACGGTGACGGTGTGGGTCACGGGAAGTGAGGGGGACGGTGTGGATCGGGGGGAGTGATGGTGTGGGTCGGGGGGAGTAACGGTGACGGTGTGGGTTGAGGGGGAGTGATGGTGACGGTGTGGATCACGGGGAGTGACGGGGAAGGTGTGGACGGGGGGAGTGACGGTGACGGTGTGGATCACGGGGAGTGACAGGAACAGTGTGGGTCGGAGGGAGTGACGGTGTGGGTCACAGGGAGTGACGTTGTGGGTCGAGGGGGCATGACGGTGACGGTGTGGATCACGGGGAGTGACGGGGACGGTGTGGGTCGGGGGGAGTGACGGTGATGGTGTGGGTCACCGGGGAGTGATGGGGACGGTGTGGGTCGGGGGGAGTGACGGTGACAGTGTGGATCACGGGAAGTGAGGGGGACGGTGTGGGTCGGGGGGAGTGATGGTGTGGGTCACAGGGAGTGACGGTGACAGTGTGGGTCGGGGGAGTGACGGTGCGGGTCGGGGTGAGTGATGGTGACGGTGTGGGTTGGGGGAAGTGACGGTAACGGTGCTGGTCGGGGGAGTGACGGTGCGGGTCGGAGGGAGTGACGGGGACGGTGTGGGTCGGGGGAGTGACGGTGACAGTGTGGGTCGGGGGAGTGACGCTGACGGTGTGGGTCAGGGGAGTGACGGGAACGGTGTGGGTCACGGGGAGTGACGGGGATGGTGTGGGTGGGGGGGGAGTGATGGTGACGGTGTGGGTCACCGGGGAGTGACGGTGACGGTGTGGGTCACGGGAAGTGAGGGGGACGGTGTGGGTCGGGGGGAGTAACGGTGACGGTGTGGGTTGAGGGGGAGTGATGGTGACGGTGTGGATCACGGGGAGTGACGGGGAAGGTGTGGACGGGGGGAGTGACGGTGACGGTGTGGATCACGGGGAGTGACAGGAACAGTGTGGGTCGGAGGGAGTGACGGTGTGGGTCACAGGGAGTGACGTTGTGGGTCGAGGGGGCATGACGGTGACGGTGTGGATTACGGGGAGTGACGGGGACGGTGTGGGTCGGGGGGAGTGACGGTGATGGTGTGGGTCACCGGGGAGTGATGGGGACGGTGTGGGTCGGGGGGAGTGACGGTGACAGTGTGGATCACGGGAAGTGAGGGGGACGGTGTGGGTCGGGGGGAGTGATGGTGTGGGTCACAGGGAGTGACGGTGACAGTGTGGGTCGGGGGAGTGACGGTGCGGGTCGGGGTGAGTGATGGTGACGGTGTGGGTTGGGGGAAGTGACGGTAACGGTGCTGGTCGGGGGAGTGACGGTGCGGGTCGGAGGGAGTGATGGGGACGGTGGGTCGGGGGAGTGACGGTGACAGTGTGGGTCGAGGGGAGTGACGGTGACGGTGTGGGTCGAGGGGGAGTGACGGTGACGGTGTGGATCATGGGGAGCGACGGGGACGGTGTGGGTCGTGGGGAGTGACGCTGACGGTGTGGATCACGGGGAGTGACGGGGACGGTGTGGGTCGAGGGAGTGACGGTGACGGTGTGGGTCGGGGGAGTGACGGTGTGGGTCGGGGGGAGTAACGGTGACGGTGTGGGTCGAGGGGGAGTGATGGTGACGGTGTGGATCACGGGGAGTGACGGGGAAGGTGTGGACGGGGGGAGTGACGGTGACGGTGTGGATCACGGGGAGTGACAGGAACAGTGTGGGTCGGAGGGAGTGACGGTGTGGGTCACAGGGAGTGACGTTGTGGGTCGAGGGGGCGTGACAGTGACGATGTGGATCACCGGGGAGTGATGAGGACGGTGTGGGTCGGGGGGAGTGACGGTGACAGTGTGGATCACGGGAAGTGAGGGGGACGGTGTGGGTCGGGGGGAGTGATGGTGTGGGTCACAGGGGGTGACGGTGTGGGTCGGGGGAGTGACGGTGACGGTGCGGGTCGGGGTGAGTGATGGTGACGGTGTGGGTTGGGGGAAGTGACGGTAACTGTGCTGGTCGGGGGAGTGACGGTGCGGGTCGGAGGGAGTGACGGGGACGGTGTGGGTCGGGGGAGTGACGGTGACAGTGTGGGTCGGGGGAGTGACGGTGCGGGTCGGGGGGAGTGACGGTGACAGTGTGGGTCTGGGGGAGTGACGGGGACGGTGTGGGTCGGGGGGAGTGACGGGGACGGTGTGGGTCGGGGGAGTGACGGTGTGGGTCGAGGGGAGTGACGGTGACGGTGTGGGTCGAGGGGGAGTGACGGTGACGGTGTGGATCATGGGGAGTAAATGGGGACGGTGTGGGTCGGGGGGAGTGACGGTGACGGTGTGGATCACGGGGAGTGACGGGGACGGTGTGGGTCAGGGGGAGTGACGGGGACGGTGTGGATCACGGGGAGTGACGGGGACGGTGTTGGTCGAGGGAGTGACGGTGACGGTGTGGGTCGGGGGGAGTGATGGTGTGGGTCGGGGGGAGTAACGGTGACGGTGTGGGTAGAGGGGGAGTGATGGTGACGGTGTGGATCACGGGGAGTGACGGGGAAGGTGTGGACGGGGGGAGTGACGGTGACGGTGTGGATCACGGGGAGTGACAGGGACAGTGTGGGTCGGAGGGAGTGACGGTGTGGGTCACAGGGAGTGACGTTGTGGGTCGAGGGGGGGTGACGGTGTGGATCACGGGGAGTGACGGGGACGGTGTGGGTCGGGGGGAGTGACAGTGACGGTGTGGATCACGGGGAGTGACAGTGACGGTGTGGGTCGGGGGGGAGTGATGGTGTGGGTCACAGGGAGTGACGGTGAGGTTCGGGGGGGGAGTGATGGTGACGGTGTGGATCACAGGGAGTGACGGGGACGGTGTGGGTCGGGGGAGTGACGGTGACAGTGTGGATCACGGGGAGTGAGGGGGACGGTGTGGGTCGGGGGGAGTGACGGTGTGGGTCGGGTGGGAGTGATGGTGTGGATCACTGGGAGTGACGGTGTGGATCACGGGGAGTGACGGGGACGGTGTGGGTCACGGGGAGTGACGGGGACGGTGTGGGTCGGGGGAGTGACGGTGACGGTGTGGATCACTGGGTGTGACGGGGATGGTGTAGGTCACGGGGAGTGACGCTGACAGTGTGGGTAGGGAGGAGTGACGGGGACGGTGTGGGTCGGGGGAGTGACGGTGTGGGTCGGGGGGAGTGACGGGGACCGTGTGGGTCGGGGGGGGAGTGATGGTGACGGTGTTGATCACGGGGAGTGACGGTGACGGTGTGGGTCACCGGGTAGTGACGGGGACGGTGTGGGTCACCGGGGGGGGTGACGGTGACTATGTGGATCACGGGGAGTGACGGGGACGGTGTGGATCACGGGGAGTGACGGGGACGGTGTGGATCACAGGGAGTAACTGTGACGGTGTGGGTCACTGGGGAGTGACGGGGATGGTGTGGGTCGGGGGGAGTGAAGGTGACAGTGTGGATCATGGGGAGTGAGGGGGACGTTGTGGGTCGGGGGGAGTGACGGTGTGGGTCGGGGGAGTGATGGTGATGGTGCGGGTTGGGGTGAGTGACGGGGACGGTGCGGGTCGGGGGAGTGACGGTGTGGGTCGGGGGAGTGATGGTGCGGGTCGGGGGAGTGACGGGGACGGTGTGGGTCGGCGGGAGTGACGGGGCCGGTGTGGATCACGTGGAGTGACGGGGACGGTGTGGATCACGGGGAGTGACGGGGACGGTGCGGGTCGGGGGAGTGACGGTGTGGGTCGGGGGAGTGATGGTGCGGGTCGGGGGAGTGACGGGGACGGTGTGGGTCGGCGGGAGTGACGGGGCCGGTGTGGATCACGTGGAGTGACGGGGACGGTGTGGATCACGGGGAGTGACGGGGACAGTGTGGATCACGGGGATTGATGATGACGGTGTGGGTCGGGGACGGTGCGGGTCGGAGGAGTGACGGTGACGGTGCGGGTCGGGAGTGACGAGGACGGTGTGGGTCGGGGGAGTGACAGTGAGGGTCACGGGGAGCGATGGGGACGGTGTGGGTTACGGGGAGTGACGCTGATGGTGTGGGTCGGCGGGAGTGACAGTGACGATGTGGATCACGGGGTGTGACGGGGACGGTGTGGGTCATGGGGAGTGACGGTGACGGTGTGGATCACAGGGAGTGACGGGGACAGTGTGGATCAGGGGCAGTGAGGGGTACGGTGTGGATCGGGGTGAGTGATGGTGCGGGTCGGGGGAGTGACAGTGACGGTGTGGGTCACGGGGAATGACGGGTACGGTGTGGGTTGGGGGAGTGACGGGGACGGTGTGGGTCACAAGGAGTGACGGGGACGGTGTGGGTCGGGCGGGGGAGTGACGGTGACGGTGTGGGTCACCGGGTAGTGACGGGGACGGTGTGGGTCACCGGGAGGTGGCGGGTGACGGTGTGGATCATAGGGAGTGACGGAGACAGTGTGGATCACGGGGAGTAACAGTGACGGTGTGGGTCACCGGGGAGTGACGGGGACGGTGTGGATCACGGGGAGTGAAGGGGACGGTGTGGGTCACGGGGATTGACGGGGACTGTGTGGGTTGAGGGGGGAGTGATGGTGACGGTGTGGGTCACCGAGGAGTGACGGTGACGGTGTGGGTCACCGGGGAGTGACGGTGAAGGTGTGGATCACGTGGAGTGACGGTGACGATGTGGATCACGGGGAGTGACGGGGACAGTGTGGATCACGGGGATTGATGATGACGGTGTGGGTCACTGGGGAGTGACGGGGACGGTGTGGATCACGGGGAGTGACAGTGACGGTGTGGGTCACCGGGGAGTGACGAGGACTGTGTGGGTCGGGGGGAGTGACGGTGACAGAGTGGATCACGGGGAGTGAGGGGGACGGTGCGGGTCAGGGGGAGTGACGGTGTGGGTCACAGGGAGTGATGGTGTGGGTCGGGGGAGTGTCGGTGACGGTGCAGGTCGGGGTGGGTGACGGTGACGGTGCGGGTCTGGGAGAGTGACGGGGATGGTGCGGGTCAGGGGAGTGACGGTGACGGTGCGGGTCGGGGGTGAGTGACGGGGACGGTGCGGGTCGGGGGGAGTGACGGGGACGGTGCGGGTTGGGGGGAGTGACGGGGACGGTGCGGGTCGGGGGAGTGACAGTGACGGTGTGGGTCACGGGGAGTGACGGGGACGGTGTGGATCACGGGCAGTGACGGGGACGGTGTGGATCACGGGGAGTGACAGTGACGGTGTGGGTCACCGGGGAGTGACGAGGACGGTGTGGGTCGGGGGGAGTGATGGTGACAGTGTGGATCACGGGGAGTGAGGGGGACAGTGCGGGTCGGGGGGAGTGACGGTGTGGGTCACAGGGAGTGATGGTGTGGGTCGGGGGAGTGTTGGTGACGGTGCAGGTCGGGGTGGGTGACGTTGACGGTGCGGGTCTGGGGGAGTGACGGGGATGGTGCGGGTCAGGGGAGTGACGGTGACGGTGCGGGTCGGGGGGGAGTGACGGGGATGGTGCGGGTCAGGGGAGTGACGGTGACGGTGCGGGTCGGGGGGGAGTGACGGGGACGGTGTGGGTCAGGGGAGTGACAGTGACGATGTGGATCACGGGGAGTGACGCTGATGGTGTGGGTCGGCGGGAGTGACGGGGCCAGTGTGGGTCGGGGTAGTGACAGTGACGGTGTGGGTCACGGGGAGTGACGGGGATGATGTGGGTCACGGGGAGTGACGCTGACGGTGTGGGTCGGGGGAGTGTTGATGACGGTGTGGGTCACGGGGAGTGATGGGGATGATGTGGGCCACGGGGAGTGAAAGGGACGGTGTGGGTCACGGGGAGTGACGGTGACGTTGCGGGTCGGGGTGAGTGACGGTGACGGTGCGGGTCAGGGGGAGTGACGGGGACGGTGCGGGTCGGGGGAGTGACGGTGACGGTGCGGGTCGGGAGTGACGACGGTGTGGGTCGGGGGAGTGACAGTGAGGGTCACGGGGAGTGATGGGGACGGTGTGGGTTACGGGGAGTGACGCTGATGGTGTGGGTCGGCGGGAGTGACGGGGCCAGTGTGGGTCGGGGGAGTGACAGTGACGGTGTGGATCACGGGGAGTGACGCTGACGGTGTGGGTCGGGGGGAGTGTTGATGACGGTGTGGGTCACGGGGAGTGATGGGGATGATGTGGGCCACGGGGAGTGAAAGGGACGGTGTGGGTCACGGGGAGTGACGGTGACAGTGCGGGTCAGGGGGAGTGACGGGGGCGGTGCGGGTCGGGAGTGACGAGGACGGTGTGGGTCGGGGGAGTGACAGTGAGGGTCACGGGGAGTGATGGGGACGGTGTGGGTTACGGGGAGTGACGCTGATGGTGTGGGTCGGCGGGAGTGACGGGGCCAGTGTGGGTCGGGGAGTGACAGTGACGGTGTGGATCACGGGGTGTGACGGGGACGGTGTGGGTCATGGGGAGTGACGGTGACGGTGTGGATCACAGGGAGTGACGGGGACGGTGTGGGTCACCGGGGAGTGACGGGGACAGTGTGGATCAGGGGCAGTGAGGGGTACGGTGTGGGTCGGGGAGAGTGACGGTGTGGGTCACAGGGAGTGATGGTGTGGGTCGGGGGAGTGACGCTGACGGTGCGGATCGGGGTGAGTGATGGTGCGGGTCGGGGGAGTGACAGTGACGGTGTGGGTCACGGGGAATGACGGGTACGGTGTGGGTCGGGGGAGTGACGGGGACGGTGTGGGTCACAAGGAGTGACGGGGACGGTGTGGGTCGGGTGGGGGAGTGACGGTGACGGTGTGGGTCACCGGGGAGTGACGGGGATGGTGTGGGTCACCGGGAGGTGGCGGTGACGGTGTGGATCATAGGGAGTGACGGGACGGTGTGGATCACGGGGAGTAACAGTGACGGTGTGGGTCACCGGGGAGTGACGGGGACAGTGTGGGTCGGGGGGAGTGACGGTGACGGTGTGGATCACGGGGTGTGAGGGGGACGGTGTGGGTCGGAGGTAGTGACGGTGTGGGTCGGGGGAGTGATGGTGCGGGTTGAGGGGGGAGTGATGGTGACGGTGTGGGTCACTGGGGAGTGACGGTGACGGTGTGGATCACGTGGAGTGACGGGGACAGTGTGGATCACGGGGATGATGATGACGGTGTGGGTCGGGGGACTGACAGTGACGGTGTGGGTCACGGGGAGTGACAGTGACGGTGTGGGTCACGTGGAGTGACGGTGACGATGTGGATCACGGGGAGTGACGGGGACAGTGTGGATCACGGGGATTGATGATGACGGTGTGGGTCACCGGGGAGTGACGGGGACAGTGTGGGTCGGGGGGAGTGACGGTGACGGTGTGGATCACGGGGTGTGAGGGGGACGGTGTGGGTCGGAGGTAGTGACGGTGTGGGTCGGGGGAGTGATGGTGCGGGTTGAGGGGGGAGTGATGGTGACGGTGTGGGTCACTGGGGAGTGACGGTGTGGGTCACTGGGGAGTGACGGTGACGGTGTGGATCACGTGGAGTGACGGGGACAGTGTGGATCACGGGGATGATGATGACGGTGTGGGTCGGGGGACTGACAGTGACGGTGTGGGTCACGTGGAGTGAAGGGGACGGTGTGGGTCACGGGGATTGACGGGGACTGTGTGAGTTGAGGGGGGAGTGATGGTGACGGTGTGGGTCACCGGGGAGTGACGGTGACGGTGTGGATCACGTGGAGTGACGGTGACGATGTGGATCACGGGGAGTGACGGGGACAGTGTGGATCACGGGGATTGATGATGACGGTGTGGGTCACTGGGGAGTGACGGGGACGGTGTGGATCACGGGGAGTGACAGTGACGGTGTGGGTCACCGGGGAGTGACGAGGACGGTGTGGGTCGGGGGGAGTGACGGTGTGGGTCACAGGGAGTGATGGTGCGGGTCGGGGGAGTGACGGTGCAGGTCGGGGTGGGTGACGGTGACGGTGTGGGTCTGGGGGAGTGACGGGGATGGTGCGGGTCAGGGGAGTGACGGTGACGGTGCGGGTCGGGGGGGAGTGACGGGGACGGTGCGGGTCGGGGGGAGTGACGGGGACGGTGCGGGTCGGGGGGAGTGACGGGGACGGTGTGGGTCACGGGGAGTGACGGGGACGGTGTGGGTCACGGGCAGTGACGGGGACGGTGTGGATCACGGGGAGTGACGAGGACGGTGTGGGTCACCGGGGAGTGACGAGGACGGTGTGGGTCGGGGGGAGTGATGGTGACAGTGTGGATCACGGGGAGTGAGGGGGACAGTGCGGGTCGGGGGGAGTGACGGTGTGGGTCACAGGGAGTGATGGTGTGGGTCGGGGGAGTGTTGGTGACGGTGCAGGTCGGGGTGGGTGACGGTGACGGTGCGGGTCTGGGGGAGTGACGGGGATGGTGCGGGTCAGGGGAGTGACGGTGACGGTGCGGGTCGGGGGGGAGTGACGGGGACGGTGCGGGTCGGGGGAAGTGACGGGGACGGTGTGGGTCGGGGGAGTGACAGTGACGGTGTGGATCACGGGGAGTGACGGGGACGGTGTGGGTTACGGGGAGTGACGCTGATGGTGTGGGTCGGCGGGAGTGACGGGGCCAGTGTGGGTCGGGGGAGTGACAGTGACGGTGTGGGTCACGGGGTGTGACGGGGACGGTGTGGGTCACGGGGAGTGACGGGGATGATGTGGGTCGGGGGGGGGAGTGACGGTGTGGGTCACCGGGGAGTGACGGTGACGGTGTGGGTCACGGGGAGTGACGGGGATGATGTGGGTCAGGGAGGGAGTGACGGTGTGGGTCACCGGGGAGTGACGGGGACGGTGTGGGTCACGGGGAGTGACGGGGATGATGTGGGTCGGGGGGGGAGTGACGGTGTGGGTCACCGGGGAGTGACGGTGACGGTGTGAATCAGGGGGAGTGACGGGGACGGTGTGGATCATGGGGAGTGATGGTGTGGGTCACCGGGGAGTGATGGGGACAGTGTGGATCACGGGGAGTGAGGGGTACGGTGTGGATCACAGGGAGTGATGGTGTGGGTCACCGGGGAGTGACGGTGACGGTGTGAATCGGGGGAGTGACGGGGACGGTGTGGATCATGGGGAGTGATGGTGTGGGTCACCGGAGAGTGATGGGGACAGTGTGGATCACGGGGAGTGAGGGGTACGGTGTGGGTCGGGGAGAGTGACGGTGTGGGTCACAGGGAGTGATGGTGTGGGTCGGGGGAGTGATGGTGACGGTGCGGGTCGGGGGAGTGACAGTGACAGTGCGGGTCGGGGGAGTGACAGTGACCGTGTGGGTCACGGGGAGTGACGGGGACGGTGTGGGTCGGGGGTGGTGACGGTGTGGATCACGGGGAGTGACGGGTCGGTGTGGGTCACTGGGGAGTGATGGGGACAGTGTGGATCACGGGGAGGAGGGGTACGGTGTGGGTCGGGGAGAGTGACGGTGTGGGTCACAGGGAGTGATAGTGTGGGTCGGGGGAGTGATGGTGACGGTGCGGGTCGGGGGAGTGACAGTGACAGTGCGGGTCGGGGGAGTGACAGTGACCGTGTGGGTCACGGGGAGTGACGGGGACGGTGTGGGTCGGGGGTGGTGACGGTGTGGATCACGGGGAGTGACGGGTCGGTGTGGGTCACTGGGGAGTGATGGGGACAGTGTGGATCACGGGGAGTGAGGGGTACGGTGTGGGTCGGGGAGAGTGACGGTGTGGGTCACAGGGAGTGATAGTGTGGGTCGGAGGAGTGATGGTGACGGTGCGGGTCGGGGGAGTGACAGTGACCGTGTGGGTCACGGGGAGTGACGGGGACGGTGTGGGTCGGGGGTGGTGACGGTGTGGGTCACCGGGGAGTGACGGGTCGGTGTGGGTCACTGGGGAGTGATGGGGACAGTGTGGATCACGGGGAGTGAGGGGTACGGTGTGGGTCGGGGAGAGTGATGGTGTGGGGTCACAGGGAGTGATGGTGTGGGTCGGCGGGAGTGACGGGGCCAGTGTGGGTCGGGGGAGTGACAGTGACGGTGTGGGTCACGGGGTGTGACGGGGACGGTGTGGGTCACGGGGAGTGACGGGGATGATGTGGGTCGGGGGGGGGAGTGACGGTGACAGTGTGAATCGGGGAGTGATGGGGACAGTGTGGATCATGGGGAGTGAGGGGTACGGTGTGGGTCGGGGAGAGTGACGGTGTGGGTCACAGGGAGTGATGGTGTGGGTCGGGGGAGTGACGGTGACAGTGCGGGTCGGGGAGTGACAGTGACCGTGTGGGTCACGGGGAGTGACGGGGACGGTGTGGGTCGGGGGTAGTGACGGTGACGGTGTGGATCACGGGGAGTGACGGGGACGGTGTGGGTCGGGGAGTGACGGTGACGGTGTGGATCACTGGGTGTGATGGGATGGTGTAGGTCATGGGGAGTGATGCTGACAGTGTGGGTAGGGGGGAGTGACGGGGACGGTGTGGGTCAAGGGGAGTGACGCTGACGGTGTGGGTCGGGGGAGTGACGGTGTGGGTCGGGGGAGTGACAGTGACGGTGTGGGTCACGGGGAGTGACGGGGATTGTGGTGTGGGTCACGGGGAGTGACGGGGATTGTGTGGGTCGGGGGGAATGACGGTGTGGGTCGGGGGAGTGATGGTGACGGTGTGGATTGGGGGAGTGACGGGGACGGTGTGGGGCGGGGGAGTGACAGTGACGGTGTGGGTCATGGGGAGTGACGCTGACGGTGTGGGTCATGGGGAGTGACGGTGACAGTGTGGATTACGGGGAATGAGGGGGATGGTGTGGGTCGGGGGGAGTGACGGTGTGGGTCGGGGGGAGTGACGGTGTGGGTCACAGGGAGTGACGGTGTGGGTCGGGGGAGTGACGGTGTGGGTCGGGGTGAGTGACGGTGACGGTGCGGGTCGGGGGAGTGACGGGGACGGTGCGGGTCGGGGGGAGTGACGGGGACGGTGCGGGTCGGGGGAGTGACGGTGACGGTGTGGGTCGGGGGGAGTGATGGTGTGGGTCGGGGGAGTGACGGGTATGGTGTGGGTCGGGGGAGTGACAGTGACGGTGTGAGTCACTGGGAGTGACGGCGACCGTGTGGGTCACAGGGAGTGATGGGGACGGTGTGGGTCACAGGGAGTTACAGGGATGGTGTGGGTGATGGGGAGTGATGGGCACGGTGTCTGTGTAAGACTTTGCCATGGGTGGTAGGTGTGTCTCCTGGTGACTCCCCCGTGTTAATATTCTGCTGTCTCTCATCTTGTCCTTGTTTGCAGAGTCAATGCACTGAACCTATGAAATTGGATTATAGGACCCTGGCGGCCTTACCCAACAGTGGCATCCACCGGGTGCCTCGGGTAAGATAGTTAACTCTCCTGTTTGTGTGTGTGTGAGAGAGAGCTGTTGGGGCGCTGTGGGGGTGATCATATTCAAGTTGAATGTATGATAGTTTTCACATGCGTAATGTGCCTGTGGACATCCTGATACAACAGAAGTGTGCTTTGCCCTCTGTCTGCGTCCTTGGAATGCTCTGTGTTGTGGATCACTCTGGCTCTGTCAGCCACAGTATTGGTAAATGGGAACCATAGATTTGGGTGGTGGACACCAGCAGATCAGAGTTGATGAGGAGAAGGTAGAAGAATGGTGTTGAGAGGGAAAGTCTGGTGGAATGGCGGAGCAGACTTGATGGATAAAATGGCCTAATTCTGCATGGAGGTCGGTGACCAGTGGTGTGCCTCAGGCATCTGTTCTGGGACCCCTACTCTTTGTGATTTTTATAAATGACCTGGATGAGGAAGTGAAGGGATGGGTTAGTAAGTTTGCTGATGACACAAAGGTTGGAGGTGTTGTGGATAGTGTGGAGGGCTGTCAGAGGTTACAGCGGGACATTGATAGGATGCAAAACTGGGCTGAGAAGTGGCAGATGGAGTTCAACCCAGATAAGTGTGAGGTGGTTCATTTTGGTAGGTCAAATATGATGGCAGAATATAGTATTAATGGTAAGACTCTTGGCAGTGTGGAGAATCAGAGGGATCTTGGGGTCCGAGTCCATAGGACACTTAAGGCAGCTGCGCAGTGTGACTCTGTGGTTATGAAAGCATACAGTGAATTGGCCTTTCATCAGTCGTGGGACTGAGTTTAGGAGCCAAGAGGTAATGTTGCAGCTATATAGGACCCTGGTCAGACCCCACTTGGAGTACTGTGCTCAGTTCTGGTCGCCTCACTACAGGAAGGACGTGGAAACCATAGAAAGGATGCAGAGGAGATTTACAAGGATGTTGCCTGGATTGGGCAGCATGCCTTATGAAAACAGGTTGAGTGAACTCGGCTTTTTCTCCTTGGAGTGATGGAGGATGAGAGGTGACCTGATAGAGGTGTATAAGATGATGAGAAGTATTGATCGTGTGGATGGTCAGAGGCTTTTTCCCAGGGCTGAAATAGCTAGCACGAGAGGGCACAGTTTTAAGATGCTTGGAAGTAGGTACAGAGGAGATGTCAGGGGTAACACGCACAAAAAAATGCTGGTGAACGCAGCAGGCCAGGCAGCATCTATATGAAGAAGTACAGTCGACGTTTCGGGCTGAAGGGTGTTGGCTCGAAACATGGGCTGTACCTCTTCATACAGATGCTGCCTGGCCTGCTGCGTTCACCAGCATTTTTTGTGTGTGTTGCTTGAAATTCCAGCATCTGCCGATTTCGTCGTGTTTGAGATATCAGGGGTAACCTTTTTACTCAGAGAGTGTTAAGTGCGTGGAATGGGCTGCTGGCAACAGTGGTGGAGGCGGATACGATAGGGTCTTTTATGAGACTCCTGGACGGGTATATGGAGCTCAGAAAAGTAGAGGACTATTGGGAACCCTAGTAATTTCTCAGGTAAGGACATGTTCGGCACAGCTTTGTGGGCTGAAGGGCCTGTATTGTGCTGTAGGTTTTCTCTATTTCTATGATGGTCTGCATTGGATTCAAACTGGCTTTGTGATGGGAGGCAGGCAATGGGGATGTGAGGATTGGTTACATTTGTGATTAAAAGTTTGGTTTTTATGCCGGGACATTCGATATCGGTGATACACATTGATGTCAATTCAGGAGGATGGTTCGTGACAAACACCAGGGATTCTGCAGATGCCTGAAATCCGGAGCAGATGCTCACAAAATGGATTTCTTTTTCCAGAGAGTGGTGAATCTGTGGAATCCAATGCCATAGACATGTCTGGAGGCAAGTCATTGGGTCTTCTTAAGGCAGAGGTTTATAGATTCTTGATTGGTTAGGGCATGAAAGAGTATGTGGAGACTGCAGAAGATTGTGGCTGAGAAGGGAAAATGGATGACCCAGGATGAAATGCCGATGCAATTACTGGGTCAAATGCCCTAATTCTGCTCGTTATGTTATGCTCTATGGTCCTGCTATGACAGGGCTGGTGCTCGGAGTTCAGTACCCACTGCCGTCTGTCTGGAGTTTATATGACTGCATCACTCTCCTCTGCTCTGCTTTCTCACACGTATCAAAGAGGAAAAGACATTGGAACGTAATTGGGCCATTTGGCGCATCGAGTGTGCTTCGTCATTCTATCATGTCTGATATATTATTCCCCCTCAATCCCATTTTTCTCCCTGCTCCCTGTAGCCTGGCTCATGAAGAGCCTATCAACCTCTGCTATAAATATACCCAATAATTTGGCCTCCACAGCTGTCTTTGTCAATGAATTCCATGAGCCCAGTACCCTCTAAATGTAGAAATTCCTCCTCAGATATCAGGATTCATAGGTTATTTGCTCACAATGTTGTAAGTGGCAGTGCAGGCTGCTGGGTCTGAGGAGCTGTTACCGTGCGATGTCTCTAAAATAAAACACATGCCCACTCGGGTTGCCTCCTCACAGCTGACACCTGGTTCTGAGATTCTGATCCACTTGGGACAGGCACGGACGGGGTCTCAGGCTTGTCTCTTTCTACCCGCTCCATTGATGATTTGGGCGAGAGACTCAGTGGCTGATCGCAAGGAAGAGGGAGCTGGCAAGGTATGTGGGGCTGTGGGGAATGTGAAGCCCCAGAATGGCTCGGAGCGAGTCCCATCGGAAAGCCAGCTCTGAACAAGTGTCCGTGTTATTTGTGTGGGTGGGCGCTGGGCTTTTCATTTGTTCCTGCCATGTCAGTGTGTGACTGGGAGTGCCGAACCTTGCTGTGCGGGGTTACAGACTGTCGCATACGCTGTGCGGGGTTATGGACTGCCCCGTATTCTGTGTGGGGTTACCGCCCGTCCCTACGCTGTGCGGGGTTACTGACCGTCCCCACGCTGTGCGGGGTTACCGACCATCCCTGCTGTGCGGGGTTACGGACTGTCCCCGCGCTGTGCGGGTTTGCGGACCGCCCATCCCCGCTGTGCGGGATTACAGACCGTCCCCACGCTGTGCGGGGTTACGGACCGCCCATCCCCGCTGTGCGGGATTACAGACCGTCCCCACGCTGTGCGGGGTTACGGACCGCCCATCCCCGCTGTGCGGGATTACAGACCGTCCCCACGCTGTGCGGGATTACAGACCGTCCCCACGCTGTGCGGGGTTACAGACCGCCCATCCCCGCTGTGCGGGATTACAGACTGTCCCCATGCTGTGCGGGGTTACGGACCGTCCCCGCGCTGTGCGGGGTTGCGGACCGTCCCCGCGCTGTGCGGGGTTGCGGACCGTCCCCGCGCTGTGCGGGGTTGCGGACTGTCCCCGCGCTGTGCGGGGTTACCGACCATCCCTGCTGTGCGGGGTTGCGGACCGTCCCCGCGCTGTGCGGGGTTGCGGACCGTCCCCGCGCTGTGCGGGGTTGCGGACCGTCCCCGCGCTGTGCGGGGTTACAGACCGTCCCTATGCTGTGCGAAGTTTAACTTTCTATAAGATCAATCTAAACCTTCCCTTCCACTGAGCCCTCCATTTTTCTGTCATCCATGCATCTATCCTAGATTCTCTTAAATGTCCCTAACGTATCTGCTTCTACCAACATCCCTGTTTCCACACTCTAAAGAACTTCTCTCTGTCATTCCCCCTGTAGTTTCTTATAATCTTCTTAAAATCCACCATTTCTACTCTGCAAAGTACTCTCTAGCTGGCCACTGGATCTATGCTTATTGCCTTGTACACCTCTGTTCAGTCGTCTCTCCTTTTCATTTGACCCAATGAGTCCTAGCTCACTCAGCCTTTCCTCATGAGACATGGTCTCTAATCCATCCTGGGTAAATCTCCACTGCACCCTCACCAAAGTTTCCATGTCCTTCCTATAATGAGGTGACCCAAACTTAACGCAATACAATACCGGAAATGAGATCTAACGGGCGTTTTATCAAGCTGCAACATTATCCCTCGGCTCTTGAACTCTAACTCCCGACAACTGAAAGCCAGCACAACACAGGCCATGTTCACCACTTTGTAGGATGGTGGTTTTGAGAACATATCTCAGAGTGCCATTGCTTTCCACATCTTTCAGACGAGTCCAGCCAGCCACATGACTTAGTGGTTGTGTACCTGCGGCCCACTTGTAGAGGGGCCCGCTCCAGTCGCTGGGACAACCTCTCTGCCCTCCCTTATCATTGTAGCCTCTCTTCTTCCCAGAGACTGCTACAGGGTTTTGTCTCTATGTATCAACCCTCCATGTGCTCATTCCTTCCCTCCAGCTGTCCTCTGCCATCCACATTCCCTCCTTCCATCCTTCCCTCCTTCCCTCCTTCTGATTGCCATCCTCTGTCATCTCCCTGTTCTGTATTTGTGTCACCGTCCCAACCTTCCTTGTCCACATTCCCTCCCTCCCTCCCTCCCAATTGCTGTCCTCTCCCATCTCACTGCTCTGTGTGTGTGGCTGTCACAGTCTCCCCTCAATATCTACATTCCTTCCCTCCCTCGCTGCCTTCCTCCCAATCGCCGTCCTCCACCATCTCCCTGCAGTGTATGGGTGTCACTGTCTCACACCTTCTTGTCCACGTTCCCTCCCTCCCTCCCTGCTCCCAGTTGCTGTCCATTGCTACCTCTCTGCACTGTGTTTCTTTAATTCTCGCCCCTCCTTGTCCACACTCCCTCCCTCCTTGTTCACACTCCCTCCCTCCCTCCTTCTTCCCAATTGCTGTCTAATTCAATCTCCCTGTTCTGTGCTGGTGTCACCCTCTCACCCCTCCTTGTCTACATTCCCACCCTCCATCCCTACTCCTGATTGCTGTATTCCGCCATCTCCCTGCTCTGTGCGGCTGCCACCGTCTCACCCCTCCCTCCTCCCCATTGCTGCCACCGTCTCACCCCTCCCTCCTCCCCATTGCTGCCACCGTCTCACCCCTCTTTGTCCACATTCCCTCCCTCACTCACAATTGCTGTCATCTGCCATCTCCCTGCTCTGTGTGGCTGTCACTGTATCACATTTCCGTATCCTTACTCCCTCTCACCTTCCTTCCTCCCGATTGCTGCATTTTGCCATCTCCCTGCTCTGTGCGTCTGTTGTTCTGGTGTTGTGTAAAATTATAATCATTAAATTCCTGCTTTTGTGGCACACTTGGAGTATTGTGTTCCATTCTGGTTGCCTCCTTAGAGGAAGGATGTGGAAGCTTTAGAGAGGGTGCAGAGGAGATTTACCAGGATGCTGCCTGCATGAGAGAGCAGGATTAGAGGTGTACCAGATAATAAGAGGCATAGATCGAGTCGACAGCCAGAGACTTTTCCCCAGGGTGGAAATGGCTAATATGAGGGTGTGTAATCTTAAGGTGATTGGGGGAAAGTATAGGGTAAATGTGAGAGGTCAGTTCTTTCTATGGACAGCAGTGGGTGCGTGGAACGCCCTGCCAGTCGTTCTGGCAGAAGCAGATTATTTATTTATTGAGCGTTACAGCTCAGAGTAAACACTTCCGGCCCATTGAGGTACATTAGGGGCATTTAAGGGATGCTTAGATGGACACGTGGATGATCGAAAAATGGGGAGTGTGTGGGAGGGAAGCACTAGATTGATCTTGGTCCAGTTTGTAAGTTTGGCACAATATCGTGGGCTGTAGGGGCCTGTACGTACATCGCGCAGAAGATGAATAACAATGTACTACCCACATGCCTCTTCAGTTATTCTCTGTACCTGCCCTGTCAGCTCTGTTGAATGTTGTGGGCATGCGATGTTGGCACTGGAATGTGTGCCCCCCACACACCTTTACTCTAAGTCGGTTGTTGATGCAAACTCCCCATTTCACTGTCCATGTGATAAATCAGTAATCAGAATCAGGTTCAAGATCACTGGCACGTCTCTTCTGCGGAGCCTGTACAAAGCAATAGATATTAATAAAAATATATATTTCTAAGGGAATTATATTAAAAATTAAATAAATAATGCAAACAGAGAGCAGAAAAAAACATTGAGGTAATGTTCGTGGGTGTATCGTCCATTCAGAAATCTGGTGCTGATCAGTTCAAATCAATCTATGTTCCATACACCCACTGTCCTCTGTGTGAAAATATTGGCCATTGATTTTCTTTTGAATCTTTCTGCTCTTCCACAGGTGTGGGGAAAGATGCAATCTCCATGTGTCAGCAGACATGCCTGTCCCCCATTGCCCTACTCCCAGTACCTGCTGTGGGATACAGTAGGATAGATGAGTGGGATGCTGTGGGATAGATAAAGGGGATGCAGTGGATGTTGTATATTTGGACTTTCAGAAGGCCTTCAACAAGGTGCCACACATGAGGCTGCTTACCAAGTTAAGAGCCCATGGTATTGCTCATGGTTAGAACATTGGCTGATTGGTAGGAGGCAGCTAGTGGGAATAAAAGGATCCTTCTCTGGTTGGCTGCCAGTGACTGGTGCTGTTCTGCATGGGTCGGTTTTGGGACCATTTCTTCTTATGCTGTATATAAATGATTTAGATGATGGAATAGATAGCTTTGTTGTCAAGTTTTCAGATGATACGAAGATTGGTGGCGGGGCAGGTAGTGTTGAGGAAACAGGTAGGATGCAGAAAGACAGATTAGGAGAATGGGTAAGAGAGTGGCAAATGAAATACAATGTTGGAAAATGCATGGTCATGCGCTTTGGTAGTAGAAATAAATGTTTGTACTATTTTGTAAACGGGGAGAAAATCCAGGAATCTGAGATGCAAAGGGATTTGGGAGTCCTTGTGCAGAACACCCTGAAGGTTAACTTGCAGGTTGAGTCGGTGGTGAGGAAGGCAAATGCCACGTTAACATTCATTTCAAGAGGTCTACAATACAAGAGCAAGAACGTAATGCTGAGGCTTTATAAGGCACTGGTGAGGCCTCACCTTGAGCATTGTGAACAGTTTTGGGCCCCTCATCTTAGAAAGGATGTGTTGGCATTAGAGCGGGTTCAGAGGAGGTTCACAAGGATGATTCCAGGACTAAAAGGGATATCATATGAGGAACGCTTGATGGCTCTGGGTCTGGACTCACTGGAATTCAGAAGGATGGTGGGGGATCTCATTGAAACGTTTTGAATATTGAAAGGCCTGGAGAGAATAGATGTGGAAAGGATGTTTCCCATGTGGGAGTGTCTAGGGCAAGAAGACACAGCCTCAGGATAAAGGAGCCCCCTTTCAAAACAGAGATGCAGAGAAATGTCTGATGGGATACATTGTGGGAGAAGAGTGGCTGCTGTTCAGAGTAGATTTATTATCAAAGTACAGATATGTCTATCAGAGACCATAAGGCTGTAAGACATAGAAACAGAATTAGGCCATCTGGCCGATCGAGTCTGATGCTCCATTCAATCATGGCTGATCCTTTTCTCTTCTCCTCCTCAACCCCAGTTCCCGGCCTCCTCCCTGTAACCTTTGATGTCGTGTCCAATCAAGAACCTATCAATCTCTGCCCTAAGTACACACAATGACCTGGCCTCCACGGCTGCAGGTGGCAACAAATTCCACAAATTCACCACCTTTTGGCTAAAGAAATGTCTCTGCATCAGTGTACGTGACTCCCTGCTCCGTGGTGTGGGTGCTGAGTGTGAGCTGTCAGTGCCATCACTGCTCTGTTCCTGGCTGGTAGGGAGTTGAGGGAAATGCCTCAGGGAGTAACGGGAGAGCGAAGCTGCAAAGGGACTGAGAACAGGAATTGTTAGATGCTGGAGTAAACTTCAATGTCTAAAGGACATGTGAACAGGTGCTTAGATAGTAAATGTCGGGGGGGGGGACAGGAGGGGCATTCCAGAGGGAGTTGGACGAGGAGCCTGCTGTACAATGGTGGGATTCTGCTAGACCACTGGTGTGGGTGAGTGGGCATGAGAGGGGACCTAGCACAATCTGCACTCCTAGGCAGTGTCAGTGGACAGCCGTAACCCAGCGTGGAGGTGCTGAAACATTCTGTTCAGTGAGAGAAAGTGGTGAGTGACAGGGAAGGGACAGGTTGAGGGAAGAGGTGATGGACAGAGAGAAGAGGAAGAGATGAGGGGAGGGGCTGAGGGAGGTTGGTGGATGCAGTGGACAAGAAGGTCAGGGTTGGGAGTGGTGAAGGGGTGGAGGAGAAGGTGAAGTCCCCAGCTCCACCACTAACTGACAGGTCACCGCTCTTGTATTTCTCAGACTAGCTACAGCAGCAACTCAGTCTCCAGTAGCAGTGTCCCACCAGAGTCTGGCAGCTCACCAGTCCCGCCGGTAAGTTCAAGTTTAATTGTCGTTGAACCGTACACAAATACCCTTGAACAGAGCCAAACAACACAGCATTCCTCCAGGGCCAACAGTCACACACAACCTAAGACACTTGTAGCACATATAAGATAGCAAGCACACGTAAGATATCACACAGAAAAAGAATATAGTCTAAGACCCTGAGACCATGAAGTTTGCAGTTGACCACAATCCAGCTGCATAATGTCACTCCATACGGCGAGCACAACGGGTCCAGGGAGGTGAGGGGACAGTACGTGTCTTGGGGGTGAGGGGGGTGTACAGGTGGGTGCCGTGTCAGGTGAAAGAAGGGGGCAGTCAGAGAGCGCACACACAGCTGGGAAGTTGTTTCCTGGGTTACAGATGGGGTTTGCATGTGGAGGGAGAATTCTGCCCTACGACTTTTCCAATCTTGTTAATTTTCTGGGGGAGGAAGGAATGAAAGAGTATCTGGAGGCAAACTGTAGCAAGTGCACTGTGCCTGCGGTGAGAGTGGGAGCACATAAACACGGGGTGTTCCCACTTCCTCTGGTCCCTGGGTGGCAGAGGGGTTTGTGTGTGGACAGGAGAATTCTGCCCTACACCTCCACCTTGTTCATTGTCTGCCTTTTCTCTCTTTCTCTCCCTGCATTCTGCTTTTCTCCTCTGCCCTCCCATCCCCTTGCTGACTGTGTGATCCTCTGTCTCTCCATCCCTCATGGCCCTCCCTCTCTGTCCCCACTCTATCTTTGTTCTGTATATCTCCAACTAACACACTCACACACTCTCTCGCTCGCTCGCTCTCTATCTCTCTATATCTCTCTCTCTATATATATATATCTCTCTATCTCTTTCTGTCTATATATATCTATCTCTATCTCTCTCCCACCCTACCTTACCCTACCCTACCCTCCCCACCAATCTTTTCCCCTTCTCTCCTGTCCCATGCCTCTCTCATTGCCCTCGGCAGCTGACAAAGCCTGGAGTCATTCATCCAGTGTCCCGGGTCAGATCTGCCCTTGGTCCAGTTGATGGGAGGAACAGTCCAAACCCATTCCAGACCATGGAGGAGCAGGCAGCACCACAGGATGCTGTAAGTGTTTCCACATCCCCTCCATCCCCAAGAGCCATGTGCCATCAGCCTTCACCAGCTCATCTCCCTGTGTCAGCACCTTCCCCCCACCCATCAGTCTCTCTGTTCTACAACATTCCTCAAGGCCTTGACATTTACTGTGCAAGTCCTCGCCTACTCCAACTGACCACAACACTCTGCACAGTGCTGAGTTCAGTGCCCACTTGTCTAGTCGATCTGTGTCCTGTTGTGACCTCACGGAACCTTCCTCGCTGTTGAGCACACCATGAATACTGGTGTCATCCACGTACTTCAGGTTCAAGTTTATTGTACAACAGATGTACAACCAAACAAAACAATGTTCCTCGAGACCACAGCACATCCAAAACATGTCTCACACACAGCACAAATCTTACCACAGATAAGTTAATAAAATCTAATTCAAAGCGCATGCAGTGCACTGCACAGGTAAATGGTAAAAAAGCTCTTGCCCTGTCTGGCAGTCCTAGTCCTGATGCTTATTTACCTTCTTTCTGATGGTAGTGAGTCAAAGAGTTTGTAGGGATTCTGAACAATGCTTTGAGCCCCTCATCTGCAACTCTCCTGTTAAATGTCACAAATGGGGGGAGGGAGACCCTGGTGATCTTCTCAGTGTCACCCTATCATGTCACCTACATTTTCATCCAGACTGTTAACCTGTAACAAACCACGACCAATCCCTGAGCATATCACCGGTCACAGGTCTCCAATCTGTACAACCACGACTGATCTCTAGGCATATCACTGCTCACAATGCTCCAACTCCTTGCACTGTTAATTTTGTCACTGATCGGCCAACTCATCCTCGATCCCACATGATCACACCTGGACCAGCCAATCACATGGGACCTTGTCAAACATCCAGCGAAAGTTTATGTTGGTATCTACCACTCTGCCCTTATTGATCCTCTTGGTGACACTAGTTACAACAGTAGACACCCTGTCTGCAAACTTGGCTGCTGTAATTTCCCTTCCTCCTTCTGACCCCCTGGAGTAGGGAGGCAAACAGTGTGGTCCCTGCACTGGCCCTGCTGGTACCCATTGTCCAGTCCTTGCTACTCCGTCCTGCTCACACTACTCCAGTCCTTTATCTTCCACCCTGGGCCTCAGTAACAACAGCCTGACCCCCGGTGGTGCAGGTAGAAAAGGCTGGTCCCCTCGAGGTGAGGCACTGTGGTAGATCCTCTGCTGGGGTTCGGGGGTGCTTGCTGCATGACAGACAAACTGTCCACTTTAGTGCCTTGTTTGCTTTCTCCTCAAAGGACCATGCTGTGCACAGAAACTTCAGAGCCAAGCCCAGCCCTGAGGTGAGTCTTCCTGCGAGTTTAAGGTTATTGTCATCTGACTGTACATATATACAACCAAGCAAAACAACTTTCCTCCAGACCATGGTGCACCCTCGAAACATGTCACACACAGCACATCATGTAAAATATTACCAGAAATAAGTGAATAAAATATAATTCAAAATGCAGATTGTGTGTAGTACAGGTAAGCAGTAAACAGCTCACTTCCTAGTGACGAGACTGTAAGACATAGGAGCAGAATTAGGCCATTTGGCCCATCAATCATGGCTGATACTCTTCTCCCCTTCTCAGCCCCACTCCCCAGCTTTCTCCCTGTAACCTTTAATGCTATGTCCAATCAAGAACTTATCAAGCTCTGCTGTAAATAGACCCAACAACCTGTCCTCCACTGCTGCCTGTGTTAATAAATTCCACAAATTCATCAAACTCTGGCAAAGAAATTTCTCTGCATTTCTGTTTTAAATGGATGTCCCTCTATCATGAGGCTGTGCCCTTTTGTCCTAGACTCCCCCACCATGGGAAACATCCTTTCCACATCTGCTGTGTCCAGGCCTTTCAACATTCAAAAGGTTTCAATGAGATCCCCCCTCATCCTTCTGAATTCCAGAGAGTACAGACCCAGAGCCATCAAACGTTCCTCGTATGCTCACCCTTTCATTCCTGGAACCATCCTTGCGAACCTCCTCTCAACCCCCTTCAATGTCAGCACATCTTTTCTTAAATGAGGAGCCCAGAAGTGTTCACAATACTCATGGTGAGGCCCCACCAGAGCCTCATAAAGCCTCAGCAACATATCCCTGCTCTTGTATTCTAGAAAATAGTCTGCACATTTATTTCTACTACCAAAGTGCATTTTCCAACTTTGTACTTTATTTGTCACTTTTTTGCCCATTCTCCTAATCTGTCTAAGTCCTTCTGCAGCCTTCCTGTTTCCTCAACACTACCTGCCATCCACCGATCTTCTTATCATCTGCAAACTTGGCAACAAAGCCATCTATTCCACGATTGAAATCATTGATATACAACATAAAAAGAAGCGGTCCCAACACCGACACCTGTGGAACACATTACGATTCACAGGCAGCCAACCAGAAAAGGATCCTTTTATTCCCACTTGCTGCCTCCTACCAATCAGCCAATGCTCTGACCATACCAGTAACCATAGCTCTTAGTTTCGTAAACAACCTCACGTGTAGTACCTTGCCAAAGACTTTCTGAAAGTCCAAATATACAACATCCACTACATCGCGTTTATCTATCCTTCTTATAATCTCCTCAAAGAATTCCAACAAATCCATAGAACATAGAAAACCTACAGCACAATACAGGTCCTTTGGCCCACAATGCTGTGCCGAACATGTACTTACTTTAGAAATTAACTAGGGTTAGCGGTAGCCCTCTATTTTTCTAAGCTCCATGTACCTATCCAGGAGTCTCTTAAAAGACCCTATTGTATCCGCCTCCACCACCATCGCCGGCAGCCCATTCCACGTACTCACCACCCTCTGTGTAAAAAAAAAACTTAACCCTGTCATCTCCTCTGTACCTACATCCAAGTTGTGGAAAAACTGTGCCCTTTCATGACAGCCATTTCGGCCCTGGGAAAAAAGCCTCTGGCTGTCCCACACGATCAATGCCTCTCATTATCTTGTACACCTCTATCAGGTCACCTTTCATCCTCTGTCGCTCCAAGGAGAAAAGGCAAGTTCACTCAATCTGTTCTCATAAGGCATGCTCCCCAATCCAGGCAACATCCTTGTGAATCTCCTCTGCATCCTTTCTATGGTTTCCATATCCTTCCTGTAGTGAGGTGACCAGAACTGAGAGCAATATTCCAAGTGGGGTCCTATATAGCTGTAGCATTACCTCGCAGCTCTTAAACTCAATCCCATGGTTGATGAAGGCCAATACACCATAAGTCGTCTCAACCACAGAGTTGACCTGTGCAGCAGCTTTGAGGGTCCTATGGACTTGGACCCCAAGATCCCTCTGATCCTCCACACTGCCAAGAGTCTTACCACTAATACTGTATTCTGCCATCATGATCTACCAAAATGAACCACTTCATACTTATCTGGGTTGAACTTCATCTGCCACTTCTCAGCCCAGCTTTGCATCCTATCAATGTCCCGCTGTAACCTCTGACAGTCCTCCACACTATCCACAACACCCCCAACCTTTGTGTCATCAGCAAATTTACTAACCCATCTCCCCACTTCCTCATCCAGGTCATTTATAAAACTCACAAAGAGAAGGGGTCCCAGAACAGATCCCTGAGGCACACCATTGGTCACTGACCTCCATGCAGAATATGACCGACCCATCTACACCCACTGTTTGCCTTCTGTGAGCAAGCCAGTTCTGGATGCACAAAGCAATGTCCCCTGGATCCCATGCCTCGGTGGTTGCAGGGTTTTCATCAGACTCTCAGCCTGATTGAAGAAGCTAGTCCAGCAGCCTCAGTCACAATGCTCCTCTACCTCTTTCCAGATGGTAGTGGGATGGGGGATGGGGGATAGGGATCCTCAAGAATCCTTTCGGCCACAGAAGAGGTTTACATTACTGGCGTTCTGATTATATGTAAATCCTGTCACCTTTGTGTTACACTGCACAGATGCAGACCCTTTGGCCCAACAAATTCCTGCTAACCCAGTGGTCCCAATTTCCTGCATTCAGCCTATATCCCTACAAGCGCTTCCATGTATCTATCCATGTATTTCTTAAATGATACTATTGTATCTGCATCAACCACTTCTGTGTGCTCAAACTTCTCTGTGTGAAAATACAACCACTCAGAAAGCCTCTTAAATCTTCCCTCTCTCGTGGTTTTGGATTCTCCTGTCCTGGAGAAAAGACGCCTACCATCCATCTACTCTGTGCCTTGCATAGATTGAAATTGGTAAGAAATGATATTAAATCATTAGAAAGAGGTGATATAGGATCAGAAGGTGCAGAATCTTTATGGGTTGAGCTGAGAAATAGCAGTGGTAAAAGGACCCTGATGGCAGTTATTTATAGGCCTCCAAACAGCTGCAGGGATGTGGACTACAAATTACAACTGGAAATAGAAAAGGCTTGTCAGAAGGGCAGTGTTATGATAATTGTGGGTGATTTTAACATGCGAGTAGATTGGAAAAATCAGGTCGGCACTGGATCTCAAGAGAGAGAATTTGTAGAATGTCTGCGAGATGGCTTTTTAGAACAGCTTGTTGTTGAGCCCACTAGGGGATCGGCTGTACTGGATTGGGTATTGTGTAATGAACCGGAGGTGATTGGAGAGATTGAGGTGAAGGAACCCTTAGGAGGCAGTGATCATAACATGATTGAGTTCACTGTGAAATTAGAAAAAGAGAAGCCGAAATCTGATGTGTCGGTGTTTCAGTGGAGTAAAGGAAATTACAGTGGCATGAGAGAGGAACTGGCCAAAGTTGACTGGAAAGGGACACTGGCGGGAAAGACAGCAGAGCAGCAGTGGCTGGAGTTTATGCGAGAAATGAGGAATGTGCAAGACAGGTATATTCCAAAAAAGAAGAAATTTTCGAGTAGAAAAAGGATGCAACCGTGGTTGACAAGAGAGTCAAAGGCAAAGTTAAGGCAAAGGAGAGGGCATACAAGGAAGCAAAAATTAGTAGGAAGACAGAGGATTGGGAAGTTTTTAAAATCTTACAAAAGGAAACCAAGAAGGTCATTAAGAGAGAAAAGATTAACTATGAAAGGAAACTAGCAAATAATATCAAAGAGCTTTTTCAAGTATATAAAGAGTAAAAGACAGGTGAGAGTAGATATAGGACTGATAGAAAATGATGCTGGAGAAATTGTAATGGGAGATGAGGAGATGGCAGAGGAACTGAACAAGTATTTTACATCAATCTTCACTGAGGAAGACAGCAGGATACCGGACACTCAAGGGTGGCAGGGAAGAGAAGTGTGCGCAGTCACAATTACGACAGAGAAAGTACTCAGGAAGCTGAATAGTCTAAAGGCAGATAAATCTCCTGGACCAGATGGAATGCACCCTCGTGTTCTGAAGGAGGTAGCTGTGGAGATTGCGGAGGCATTAGCGATGATCTTTCAAAAGTCGATAGATTCTGGCATGGTTCCGGAAGACTGGAAGATTGCAAATGTCACTCCGCTATTTGAGAAGGAGGCAAGGAAGCAAAAAGGAAATTATAGACCTGTTAGCTTGACGTCGGTGGTTGGGAAGTTGTTGGAGTCGATTGTCAAGGATGAGGTTGCAGAGTACCTGGAGGCATATGACAAGATAGGCAGAACCCAGCATGGATTCCTTAAAGGAAAATCCTGCCTGACAAACCTATTACAATTTTTTGAGGAAATTACCAGTAGGCTAGACAAGGGAGATGCAGTGGATGTTGTATATTTGGATTTTCAGAAGGCCTTTGACAAGGTGCCACACATGAGGCTACTTAACAAGATAAGAGCCCATGGAATTACGGGAAAGTTACATACGTGGATAGAGCATTGGCTGATTGGCAGGAAACAGAGAGTGGGAATAAAGGGATCCTATTCTGGTTGGCTGCCGGTTACCAGTGGTGTTCCACAGGCATCCGTGTTGGGGCCGCTTCTTTTTACATTGTACATCAACGATTTGGATTATGGAATAGATGGCTTTGTGGCTAAGTTTGCTGACGATACGAAGATAGGTGGAGGGGCCGGTAGTGCTGAGGAAACGGAGAGTCTGCAGAGAGACTTGGATAGATTGGAAGAACGGACAGAGAAGTGGCAAATGAAGTACAATGTTGGAAAGTGTATGGTTCTGCACTTTGGCAGAAAAACTAAACGGGCAGACTATTATTTAAATGGAGAAAGAATTCAAAGTTCTGAGATGCAACGGGACTTGGGAGTCCTCGTACAGGATACCCTTAAAGTTAACCTCCAGGTTGAGTCAGTAGTGAAGAAGACGAATGCAATGTTGGCATTCATTTCTAGAGGAATAGAGTATAGGAACAGGGATGTGATGTTGAGGCTCTATAAGGTGCTGGTGAGACCTCACTTGGAGTACTGTGGGCAGTTTTGGTCTCCTTATTTAAGAAAGGATGTGCTGATGTTGGAGAGGGTACAGAGAAGATTCACTAGAATGATTCCGGGAATGAGAGGGTTAACATATGAGGAACGTTTGTCCGCTCTTGGACTGTATTCCTTGGAGTTTAGAAGAATGAGGGGAGACCTCATAGAAACATTTGGAATGTTAAAAGGCATGAACAGAGTGGATGTGGCAAAGTTGTTTCCCATGATGGGGGAGTCTAGTACGAGAGGGCATGACTTCAGGATTGAAGGGCGCCCATTCAGAACAGAAATGCAAAGAAATTTTTTTAGTCAGAGGGTGGTGAATCGATGGAATTTGTTGCCACGGGCAGCAGTGGAGGCCAAGTCATTGGGTGTATTTAAGGCAGAGATTGATAGGTATCTGAGTAGCCAGGGCATCAAAGGTTATAGTGAGAAGGCGGGGCAGTGGGACTAAATAGGATAAAATGGATCAGCTCATGATAAAATGGCGGACAGACTCGATGGGCCAAATGGCCTACTTCTGCTCCTTTGTCTTATGGTCTTATGGAAATAGTTTAATAGTTTAATCACCCTGATTCTCCTGCATTCCATGGAATAAAGACCTCGCTTGGCCGATCTCTTCCCTACAGCTCAGGCCCTCGACTTGTGGCAACAACCTCATCAATTTTCTCTGTACTCTTTCTTGGCTCCACACTCACAGGCCATGTGGCCCAATGTTCCCTGACTTCACTGGCTCTTCCTTTCAGCCTAATCCAAACTCATCCTCGCTCCCTTCTAAAGGGTTGCAACCCATGGAACAGGGAACTTCAAATGACCTCGTCCCTATGGAGCGACCTTCCCTCCTCCCTATCTGTGGGGAATCCCGTCCGCGGGGAGTGACCGATAAAGGCAGCCACCTCCCATTCCATCTGCACGGAGCCCCGTCCACAGGAGCTCCTGTGTTAGGAAATGAGTTAATCTGTGTGGGACGCCCGACATCTATGGGGAGTGACCTCATTGGCGGAGACTGAGCACCCATTGACTGTTTAAGGGGGAGGTGAGGGTAGGGTTGGCAGGCAGAGGACAGTGGTTAACAGAAGGAGGCGGGGTGTACAGTGACAGCGTTTGATGGTGTTTGTGTGTTGCAGGAGGGTGAGGACGGCGTATTCACAGTGGCAGTGCAGGGAGTGGAGGAGGGATTTTCACTGAGGAGCTACACAACACCCACCGGCAATGCCTGGGCCCCGGGCATCGGGAGGAGGCTGGAAACAGAGGTACCTGTTCAGCTGATGAAGGCAGTTTCAGTGCAGAGAGCGAGGCTCATGACCTGACCAATACCAGAGGTTGTTAAATAATCCTCAGTTAGCGATTCCTGAGATGCTGGCTCTGTAAATGAAGAGCTCTCTCTCTTCGAAACTAGACCACACCATCCCTGTAAACAGGGACCCCTGCAAACAGGGACCCCTGCGCATAATGTACGCACGGAGCTCTCTCTTTCGTAAATGTAGACAACTCCCCATTGTGTAAAGGTAGATCCCTCCGTCCCTGTAAACACGGAGCCCAACACACAGTAAATACATACCCCTCCGTCCCTGTGAACACAGAGCCCTCCGCACAGTAAATACATACCTCTCCGTCCCTGTAAACACAGAGCCCTCCGCAGAGTAAATACATACCCCTCCGTCCCTGTAAGCACAGAGTGCTCCGCACAGTGAATACATACCCCTCCATCCCTGTAAACACGGAGCCCTCCGCACAGTAAATACATACCCCTCCACCCCTGTAAACACAGAGCCCTCCGCACAGTAAGTACATACCCTTCCACCCCTGTAAACACAGAGCCCTCCGCACAGTAAATACATACCCTTCCACCCCTGTAAACACAGAGCCTTCAGCACAGTAAATACATACCCCTCCGTCCCTGTAAACACAGAGCCCTCCGCACCGTAAATACATACCCCTCCGTCCCTGTAAACACAGAGCCCTCCGCACAGAGAATACATACCCCTCCACCCCTGTAAACACAGAGCCCTCCGCACAGTAAATACATACCCCTCCGTCCCTGGAAGCACTGAGCCCTCCGCACAGTAAATACATACCCCTCCATCCCTGTAAACACAGAACCCTCCGCACAGTAAATACATACCCCTCAGTCCCTGTAAACACAGAGCCCTCCGCACAGTAAATACATACCCCTCCACCCCTGTAAACACGGAGCCCTCCGCACAGTAAATACATACCCCTCCACCCCTGTAAACACAGTGCTCTCTGCCACTGTAAATGCATAATCCTCACCCTCGTGTAAAAGCCGATCCTCCGTCCTTGTAAACATGGACACTGCTCTGTGGCCTTTGCTCCTGTAAATGTCGACCTCTCTACCCCTGTAAAGGTAGAGCTGTCTCACTTGTGTACGTATGGGACCCAGTGCCCCTGTAAACCCGATCTCCTCCAGACCTGTAAATGTCGACCTCTGTGCCCCTGTAAATATGGCCCCCTCTGTGTTGTGTAAATGCGGAACCATAGTCTGCAAACGGAGATCCCCATGCTCTTGTAAATGCAGACACTCCACCTCTGTGAATATGGCATGTAAATGTGCACTCCTCTGCCTTGTGTCAACGCAGACCACGACCCTCCACACACGGTGCAAATATGAAACCCACCGTGCAGCAGAGTTGGGATTGGGAAATGCTGTGTTGGGCTCTGGACCATGGTAGCTTGAGATGTGATGGGAGAGGGTGCGCATTGGCGTTAGAGTGTTGTGTGTGTCTGAGAACTGTGCAGGTCTGTAGTGCCTGACCGTGTTTATCTGAAGATTGTGTGGATCTGCGGTCCTGACCGTGTGTATCTGAGAATTGTGTGGATCTGCGGTGCCTGACCGTGTGTATCTGAACATTGTGTGGATCTGCGGTCCTGACTGTGTGGATCTGCGGTCCTGACCGTGTGTATCTGAGAATTGTGCTGATCTGCAGTGCCTGACCGTGTATATCTGAGAATTGTGCTGATCTGCAGTGCCTGACCGTGTGTATCTGAGAATTGTGCGGATCTGCGGTCCTGATCGTGTGTATCTGAGAGATTGTGCGGATTTGCGGTCCTGACCGTGTGTATCTGAGGATTGTGTGGATCTGCGGTGCCTGACCGCGTGTATCTGAGGATTGTGTGGATCTGCGGTGCCTGACCGCGTGTATCTGAGGATTGTGTGGATCTGCGGTGCCTGACCGCGTGTATCTGAGGATTGTGTGGATCTGCGGTGCCTGACCGCGTGTATCTGAGGATTGTGTGGATCTGCGGTGCCTGACCGCGTGTATCTGAGAATTGTGCTGATCTGCAGTGCCTGACCGTGTATATCTGAGAATTGTGCTGATCTGCAGTGCCTGACCGTGTGTATCTGAGAATTGTGCGGATCTGCGGTCCTGACCGTGTGTATCTGAGAGATTGTGCGGATCTGCGGTCCTGACCCTGTGTATCTGAGAATTGTGTGGATCTGCGGTGCCTGACCGCGTGTATCTGAGGATTGTATGGATCTGCCGTGCCTGACCGTGTGTATCTGAGAATTGTGTGGATCTGCCGTACCTGACCGTGTGTATCTGAGAATTGTGTGGATCTGCAGTGCCTGACCGTGCATATCTGAGAATTGTACTGATCTGCAGTGCCTGACCGTGTATATCTGAGAATTGTGTGGATCTGCAGTCCTGACCGTGTGTATCTGAGAATTGTGTGGATCTGCGGTCCTGATCATGTGTATCTGAGAATTGTGCGGATCTGCGGTCCTGACTGTGTGTATCTGAGAATTGTGTGGATCTGCAGTCCTGACCATGTGTATCTGAGCATTGTGTGGATCTGCGGTGCCTGACCGTGTGTATCTGAGCATTGTGCAGATCTGCGGTCCTGACCGTGTGTATCTGAGAATTGTGCGGATCTGCGGTGCCTGACCCTGTGTATCTGAGAATTGTGTGGATCTGCAGTGCCTGACCGTGGGTATCTGAGAATTGTGCGGATCTGCGGTACTGACCGTGTGTATCTGAGAATTGTGCGGATCTGCGGTCCTGACCGTGTGTATCTGAGAATTGTGTGGATCTGCTGCCCTGACCGTCTGTACCTGAGAATTGTGCTGATCTGCAGTGCCTGACCGTGTGTATCTGAGAATTGTGAGGATCTGTGTTCCTGACCGTGTGTATCTGAGAGATTGTGCGGATCTGCAGTCCTGACCGTGTGTATCTGAGCATTGTGCAGATCTGCGGTCCTGACCGTGTGTATCTGAGAATTGTGTGGATCTGCGGTGCCTGACCCTGTGTATCTGAGAATTGTGTGGATCTGCAGTGCCTGACCGTGGGTATCTGAGAATTGTGCGGATCTGCGGTACTGACCGTGTGTATCTGAGAATTGTGCGGGTCTGCGGTCCTGAACGTGTGTATCTGAGAATTGTGTGGATCTGCTGCCCTGACCGTCTGTATCTGAGAATTGTGCTGATCTGCAGTGCCTGACCGTGTGTATCTGAGAATTGTGCTGATCTGCAGTGCCTGACCGTGTGTATCTGAGAATTGTGAGGATCTGTGTTCCTGACCGTGTGTATCTGAGAGATTGTGCGGATCTGCAGTCCTGACCGTGTGGATCTGAGGATTGTGTGGATCTGCGGTGCCTGACCGCGTGTATCTGAGAATTGTGTGGATCTGCAGTGCTGACCGTGTGTATCTGAGGATTGTGCGGATCTGCAGCGCCTGACCGTTTGTATCTGAGGGTTGTGTGGATCTGCGGTGCCTGACCATGTGTATCTGAGAATTGTATGGATCTGCAGTCCTGACCGTGTGTATCTGAGCATTCTGCGGATTTGCGGTGCCTGACCGTGTGTATCTGAGAATTCTGTGGATCTGCGGTCCTGACCGTGTGTATCTGAGGATTGTGCAGATCTGCAGTCCTGACAGTGTGTATCTGAGAAATGTGTGGATATGCAGTCCTGACCGTGTGTATCTGAGAATTGTGTAGATCCGCGGTCCTGACCGTGTGTATCTGAGAATTGTGCTGATCTGCAGTGCCTGACCGTGTGTATCTGAGCATTGTGCGGATCTGCAGTGCCCGACCCTGTGTATCTAAGGATTGTGCGGATCTGCGGTCCTGACCGTGTGTATCTGAGGATTGTGTGGATCTGCGGTCCTGACCGTGTGTATCTGAGAATTGTGTGGATCTGCGGTCCTGACCGTGTGTATCTGAGCATTGTGTGGATCTGCGGTGCCTGACCGTGTGTATCTGAGCATTGTGCGGATCTGCAGTGCCTGACCGTGTGTATCTGAGGATTGTGCGGATCTGCGGTCCTGACCGTGTGTATCTGAGAATTCTGTGGATCTGCGGTCCTGACCGTGTGTATCTGAGGATTGTGCAGATCTGCAGTCCTGACAGTGTGTATCTGAGAATTGTGTGGATATGCAGTCCTGACAGTGTGTATCTGAGAATTGTGTGGATATGCAGTCCTGACCGTGTGTATCTGAGAATTGTGTAGATCCGCGGTCCTGACCGTGTGTATCTGAGAATTGTGCTGATCTGCAGTGCCTGACCGTGTGTATCTGAGCATTGTGCGGATCTGCAGTGCCCGACCCTGTGTATCTAAGGATTGTGCGGATCTGCGGTCCTGACCGTGTGTATCTGAGGATTGTGTGGATCTGCGGTCCTGACCGTGTGTATCTGAGAATTGTGTGGATCTGCGGTCCTGACCGTGTGTATCTGAGCATTGTGTGGATCTGCGGTGCCTGACCGTGTGTATCTGAGCATTGTGCGGATCTGCAGTGCCTGACCGTGTGTATCTGAGGATTGTGCGGATCTGCGGTCCTGACCGTGTGTATCTGAGGATTGTGTGGATCTGCGGTCCTGACCGTGTGTATCTGAGAATTGTGTGGATCTGCGGTCCTGACCGTGTTTATCTGAGCATTGTGCTGATCTGCAGTGCCTGACCGTGTATATCTAAGAATTGTGTGGATCTGCAGTGCCTGACCGTGTGTATCTGAGAATTGTGTGGATCTGCGTTCTTGACCGTGTGTATCTGAGAGATTGTGCGGATCTGCGGTCCTGACCGTGTGTATCTGAGGATTGTGTGGATCTGCGGTGCCTGACCGTGTATATCTGAGCATTGTGTGGATCTGCGGTGCCTGACCGTGTATATCTGAGCATTGTGAGGATCTGCGGTTCCTGACCGTGTGTATCTGAGGATTGTGCTGATCTGCAGTGCCTGACCGTGTGTATCTGAGAATTGTGCGGATCTGCGTTCCTGACCGTGTGTATCTGAGAGATTGTGCGGATCTGCGGTCCTGACCGTGTGTATCTGAGAGATTGTGCGGGTCTGCGGTCCTGACCGTGTGTATCTGAAAGATTGTGCGGGTCTGCGGTCCTGACCGTGTGTATCTGAAAGATTGTGCGGGTCTGCGGTCCTGACCGTGTGTATCTGAGGATTGTGCGGGTCTGCGGTCCTGACCGTGTGTATCTGAGGATTGTGTGGATCTGCGGTGCCTGACCGCGTGTATCTGAGGATTGTGTGGATCTGCGGTGCCTGACCGCGTGTATCTGAGAATTGTGTGGATCTGCGGTCCTGACCGTGTGTATCTGAGGATTGTGTGGATCTGCAGTGCCTGACCGCGTGTATCTGAGAATTGTGTGGATCTGCAGTCCTGACCGTGTGTATCTGAGCATTCTGTGGATCTGCGCTGCCTGTCCGTGTGTATCTGAGCATTGTGCGGATCTGCGGTGCCTGACTGCGTGTATCTGAGAATTGTGTGGATCTGCAGTGCCTAACCGTGTGTATCTGAGAATTGTGTTGATCTGCGGTTCTGACCGTGTGTATCTGAGAGATTGTGCGGATCTGCGGTCCTGACCGTGTGTATCTGAGAGATTGTGCGGATCTGCGGTCCTGACCGTGTGTATCTGAGAGATTGTGCGGATCTGCGGTCCTGACCGTGTGTATCTGAGAGATTGTGCGGATCTGCGGTCCTGACCGTGTGTATCTAAGGATTGTGCGGATCTGCGGTCCTGACCGTGTGTATCTAAGGATTGTGTGGATCTGCAGTCCTGACCGTGTGTATCTGAGAATTCTGTGGATCTGCTGCCCTGACCGTCTGTATCTGAGAATTGTGCTGATCTGCAGTGCCTGACCGTGTGTATCTGAGAATTGTGAGGATCTGCAGTTCCTGACCGTGTGTATCTGAGAGATTGTGCGGATCTGCAGTCCTGACCGTGTGTATCTGAGGATTGTGTGGATCTGCGGTGCCTGACCGCGTGTATCTGAGAATTGTGTGGATCTGCAGTGCTGACCGTGTGTATCCGAGGATTGTGTGGATCTGCAGTGCTGACCGTGTGTATCTGAGGATTGTGTGGATCTGCAGTGCCTGACCGTGGGTATCTGAGAATTGTGTGGATCTGCAGTGCCTGACCGTGGGTATCTGAGAATTGTGCGGATCTGCGGTACTGACCGTGTGTATCTGAGAATTGTGCGGATCTGCGGTCCTGACCGTGTGTATCTGAGAATTGTGTGGATCTGCTGCCCTGACCGTGTGTATCTGAGAATTGTGAGGATCTGTGTTCCTGACCGTGTGTATCTGAGAGATTGTGCGGATCTGCAGTCCTGACCGTGTGGATCTGAGGATTGTGTGGATCTGCGGTGCCTGACCGCGTGTATCTGAGAATTGTGTGGATCTGCAGTGCTGACCGTGTGTATCTGAGGATTGTGCGGATCTGCAGCGCCTGACCGTTTGTATCTGAGGGTTGTGTGGATCTGCGGTGCCTGACCATGTGTATCTGAGAATTGTATGGATCTGCAGTCCTGACCGTGTGTATCTGAGCATTCTGCGGATTTGCGGTGCCTGACCGTGTGTATCTGAGAATTCTGTGGATCTGCGGTCCTGACCGTGTGTATCTGAGGATTGTGCAGATCTGCAGTCCTGACAGTGTGTATCTGAGAATTGTGTGGATATGCAGTCCTGACCGTGTGTATCTGAGAATTGTGTAGATCCGCGGTCCTGACCGTGTGTATCTGAGAATTGTGCTGATCTGCAGTGCCTGACCGTGTGTATCTGAGAATTGTGCTGATCTGCAGTGCCTGACCGTGTGTATCTGAGAATTGTGCGGATCTGCGGTCCTGACCTTGTGTATCTGAGCATTGTGCGGATCTGCAGTGCCCGACCCTGTGTATCTAAGGATTGTGCGGATCTGCGGTCCTGACCGTGTGTATCTGAGGATTGTGTGGATCTGCGGTCCTGACCGTGTGTATCTGAGAATTGTGTGGATCTGCGGTCCTGACCGTGTGTATCTGAGCATTGTGCGGATCTGCGGTGCCTGACCATGTGTATCTGAGAATTGTGTGGACCTGCAGTGCCTGACCGTGTATATCTGAGTATTGTGTGGATCTGCATTCCTGACCGTGTGTATCTGAGAGATTGTGCGGATCTGCGGTGCCTGACCGCGTGTATCTGAGCATTGTGTGGATCTGCGGTGCCTGACCGTGTGTATCTGAGCATTGTGCGGATCTGCAGTGCCTGACCGTGTGTATCTGAGGATTGTGCGGATCTGCGGTCCTGACCGTGTGTATCTGAGGATTGTGTGGATCTGCGGTCCTGACCGTGTGTATCTGAGAATTGTGTGGATCTGCGGTCCTGACCGTGTGTATCTGAGAATTGTGTGGATCTGCGGTCCTGACCGTGTGTATCTGAGCATTGTGCTGATCTGCAGTGCCTGACCGTGTATATCTGAGAATTGTGTGGATCTGCGTTCTTGACCGTGTGTATCTGAGAGATTGTGCGGATCTGCGGTCCTGACCGTGTGTATCTGAGGATTGTGTGGATCTGCGGTGCCTGACCGTGTATATCTGAGCATTGTGAGGATCTGCGGTTCCTGACCGTGTGTATCTGAGGATTGTGAGGATCTGCGGTTCCTGACCGTGTGTATCTGAGGATTGTGCTGATCTGCAGTGCCTGACCGTGTGTATCTGAGAATTGTGCGGATCTGCGTTCCTGACCGTGTGTATCTGAGAGATTGTGCGGATCTGCGGTCCTGACCGTGTGTATCTGAGAGATTGTGCGGGTCTGCGGTCCTGACCGTGTGTATCTGAAAGATTGTGCGGATCTGCGGTCCTGACCGTGTGTATCTGAGAGATTGTGCGGATCTGCGGTCCTGACCGTGTGTATCTGAGAGATTGTGCGGATCTGCGGTCCTGACCGTGTGTATCTAAGGATTGTGCGGATCTGCGGTCCTGACCGTGTGTATCTAAGGATTGTGTGGATCTGCAGTCCTGACCGTGTGTATCTGAGAATTCTGTGGATCTGCTGCCCTGACCGTCTGTATCTGAGAATTGTGCTGATCTGCAGTGCCTGACCGTGTGTATCTGAGAATTGTGAGGATCTGCAGTTCCTGACCGTGTGTATCTGAGAGATTGTGCGGATCTGCAGTCCTGACCGTGTGTATCTGAGGATTGTGTGGATCTGCGGTGCCTGACCGCGTGTATCTGAGAATTGTGTGGATCTGCAGTGCTGACCGTGTGTATCCGAGGATTGTGTGGATCTGCAGTGCTGACCGTGTGTATCTGAGGATTGTGTGGATCTGCAGTGCCTGACCGTGGGTATCTGAGAATTGTGCGGATCTGCGGTACTGACCGTGTGTATCTGAGAATTGTGCGGATCTGCGGTCCTGACCGTGTGTATCTGAGAATTGTGTGGATCTGCTGCCCTGACCGTGTGTATCTGAGAATTGTGAGGATCTGTGTTCCTGACCGTGTGTATCTGAGAGATTGTGCGGATCTGCAGTCCTGACCGTGTGGATCTGAGGATTGTGTGGATCTGCGGTGCCTGACCGCGTGTATCTGAGAATTGTGTGGATCTGCAGTGCTGACCGTGTGTATCTGAGGATTGTGCGGATCTGCAGCGCCTGACCGTTTGTATCTGAGGGTTGTGTGGATCTGCGGTGCCTGACCATGTGTATCTGAGAATTGTATGGATCTGCAGTCCTGACCGTGTGTATCTGAGCATTCTGCGGATTTGCGGTGCCTGACCGTGTGTATCTGAGAATTCTGTGGATCTGCGGTCCTGACCGTGTGTATCTGAGGATTGTGCAGATCTGCAGTCCTGACAGTGTGTATCTGAGAATTGTGTGGATATGCAGTCCTGACCGTGTGTATCTGAGAATTGTGTAGATCCGCGGTCCTGACCGTGTGTATCTGAGAATTGTGCTGATCTGCAGTGCCTGACCGTGTGTATCTGAGAATTGTGCTGATCTGCAGTGCCTGACCGTGTGTATCTGAGAATTGTGCGGATCTGCGGTCCTGACCTTGTGTATCTGAGCATTGTGCGGATCTGCAGTGCCCGACCCTGTGTATCTAAGGATTGTGCGGATCTGCGGTCCTGACCGTGTGTATCTGAGGATTGTGTGGATCTGCGGTCCTGACCGTGTGTATCTGAGAATTGTGTGGATCTGCGGTCCTGACCGTGTGTATCTGAGCATTGTGCGGATCTGCGGTGCCTGACCATGTGTATCTGAGAATTGTGTGGACCTGCAGTGCCTGACCGTGTATATCTGAGTATTGTGTGGATCTGCATTCCTGACCGTGTGTATCTGAGAGATTGTGCGGATCTGCGGTGCCTGACCGCGTGTATCTGAGCATTGTGTGGATCTGCGGTGCCTGACCGTGTGTATCTGAGCATTGTGCGGATCTGCAGTGCCTGACCGTGTGTATCTGAGGATTGTGCGGATCTGCGGTCCTGACCGTGTGTATCTGAGGATTGTGTGGATCTGCGGTCCTGACCGTGTGTATCTGAGAATTGTGTGGATCTGCGGTCCTGACCGTGTGTATCTGAGAATTGTGTGGATCTGCGGTCCTGACCGTGTGTATCTGAGCATTGTGCTGATCTGCAGTGCCTGACCGTGTATATCTGAGAATTGTGTGGATCTGCGTTCTTGACCGTGTGTATCTGAGAGATTGTGCGGATCTGCGGTCCTGACCGTGTGTATCTGAGGATTGTGTGGATCTGCGGTGCCTGACCGTGTATATCTGAGCATTGTGAGGATCTGCGGTTCCTGACCGTGTGTATCTGAGGATTGTGAGGATCTGCGGTTCCTGACCGTGTGTATCTGAGGATTGTGCTGATCTGCAGTGCCTGACCGTGTGTATCTGAGAATTGTGCGGATCTGCGTTCCTGACCGTGTGTATCTGAGAGATTGTGCGGATCTGCGGTCCTGACCGTGTGTATCTGAGAGATTGTGCGGGTCTGCGGTCCTGACCGTGTGTATCTGAAAGATTGTGCGGGTCTGCGGTCCTGACCGTGTGTATCTGAGGATTGTGTGGATCTGCGGTGCCTGACCGCGTGTATCTGAGGATTGTGTGGATCTGCGGTGCCTGACCGCGTGTATCTGAGAATTGTGTGGATCTGCGGTCCTGACCATGTGTATCTGAGGATTGTGTGGATCTGCAGTGCCTGACCGCGTGTATCTGAGAATTGTGTGGATCTGCAGTCCTGACCGTGTGTATCTGAGCATTGTGTGGATCTGCAGTCCTGACCGTGTGTATCTGAGCATTCTGTGGATCTGCGCTGCCTGTCCGTGTGTATCTGAGCATTGTGCGGATCTGCGGTGCCTGACTGCGTGTATCTGAGAATTGTGTGGATCTGCAGTGCCTAACCGTGTGTATCTGAGAATTGTGTTGATCTGCGGTTCTGACCGTGTGTATCTGAGAGATTGTGCGGATCTGCGGTCCTGACCGTGTGTATCTGAGAGATTGTGCGGATCTGCGGTCCTGACCGTGTGTATCTGAGAGATTGTGCGGATCTGCGGTCCTGACCGTGTGTATCTAAGGATTGTGCGGATCTGCGGTCCTGACCGTGTGTATCTAAGGATTGTGTGGATCTGCAGTCCTGACCGTGTGTATCTGAGAATTCTGTGGATCTGCTGCCCTGACCGTCTGTATCTGAGAATTGTGCTGATCTGCAGTGCCTGACCGTGTGTATCTGAGAATTGTGAGGATCTGCAGTTCCTGACCGTGTGTATCTGAGAGATTGTGCGGATCTGCAGTCCTGACCGTGTGTATCTGAGGATTGTGTGGATCTGCGGTGCCTGACCGCGTGTATCTGAGAATTGTGTGGATCTGCAGTGCTGACCGTGTGTATCCGAGGATTGTGCGGATCTGCAGTGCTGACCGTGTGTATCTGAGGATTGTGCGGATCTGCAGTGCCTGACCGTTTGTATCTGAGGATTGTGTGGATCTGCGGTGCCTGACCATGTGTATCTGAGAATTGTATGGATCTGCAGTCCTGACCGTGTGTATCTGAGAGTTGTGTGGATCTGCAGTCCTGACTGTGTGTATCTGAGAATTGTGCGGATCTGCAGTGCCTGACCGTGTGGATCTGCAGTCCTGACCGTGTGTATCTGAGGATTGTGCAGATCTGAAGTCCTGACAGTGTGTATCTGAGAATTGTGTGGATATGCAGTCCTGACCGTGTGTATCTGAGAATTGTGTAGATCCGCGGTCCTGACCGTGTGTATCTGAGAATTGTGTAGATCCGCGGTCCTGACCGTGTGTATCTGAGAATTGTGCTGATCTGCAGTGCCTGACCGTGTGTATCTGAGAATTGTGCTGATCTGCAGTGCCTGACCGTGTGTATCTGAGAATTGTGTGGATCTGCGGTCCTGACCTTGTGTATCTGAGCATTGTGCGGATCTGCAGTGCCCGACCCTGTGTATCTGAGGATTGTGCGGATCTGCGGTCCTGACCGTGTGTATCTGAGGATTGTGTGGATCTGCGGTCCTGACTGTGTGTATCTGAGAATTGTGCGGATCTGCGGTCCTGACCGTGTGTATCTGAGAATTGTGTGGATCTACGGTCCTGACCGTGTGTATCTGAGAATTGTGTGGATCTGCGGTCCTGACCGTGTGTATCTGAGCATTGTGCGGATCTGCGGTGCCTGACCATGTGTATCTGAGAATTGTGTGGACCTGCAGTGCCTGACCGTGTATATCTGAGAATTGTGTGGATCTGCATTCCTGACCGTGTGTATCTGAGAGATTGTGCGGATCTGCGGTCCTGACCGTGTGTATCTGAGAATTGTGCGGATCTGCGGTCCTGACCGTGTGTATCTGAGAATTGTGTGGATCTGCGGTGCCTGACCGTGTGTATCTGAGAATTGTGTGGATCTGCAGTGCCTGACCGTGGGTGTCTGAGAATTGTGCGGATCTGCGGTCCTGACCGTGTGTATCTGAGAATTGTGTGGATCTGCTGTCCTGTCCGTCTGTATCTGAGAATTGTGCTGATCTGCAGTGCCTGACCGTGTGTATCTGAGAATTGTGAGGATCTGCATTCCTGACCGTGTGTATCTGAGAGATTGTGCGGATCTGCGGTCCTGACCGTGTGTATCTGAGAATTGTGTGGATCTGCGGTCCTGACCTTGTGTATCTGAGCATTGTGCGGATCTGCAGTGCCCGACCCTGTGTATCTGAGGATTGTGCGGATCTGCGGTCCTGACCGTGTGTATCTGAGGATTGTGTGGATCTGCGGTCCTGACCGTGTGTATCTGAGAATTGTGTGGATCTGCGGTCCTGACCGTGTGTATCTGAGCATTGTGCGGATCTGCGGTGCCTGACCATGTGTATCTGAGAATTGTGTGGACCTGCAGTGCCTGACCGTGTATATCTGAGAATTGTGTGGATCTGCATTCCTGACCGTGTGTATCTGAGAGATTGTGTGGATCTGCGGTCCTGACCGTGTGTATCTGAAAGATTGTGCGGATCTGCGGTCCTGACCGTGTGTATCTGAGAATTGTGTGGATCTGCGGTGCCTGACCGTGTGTATCTGAGAATTGTGCTGATCTGCAGTGCCTGACCGTGTGTATCTGAGAATTGTGAGGATCTGCATTCCTGACCGTGTGTATCTGAGAGATTGTGCGGATCTGCAGTCCTGACCGTGTGTATCTGAGGATTGTGTGGATCTGCGGTGCCTGACCGCATGTATCTGAGAATTGTGTGGATCTGCGCTGCCTGACCGTGTGTATCTGAGCATTGTGCGGATCTGTGGTGCCTGACTGCGTGTATCTGAGAATTGTGTGGATCTGCAGTCCTGACCGTGTGTATCTGAGCATTGTGCGGATCTGCGGTCCTGACCGTGTGCATCTGAGAATTGTGTGTATTTGTGGTGCCTGACCGCATGTATCTGAGAATTGTGCTGAACTGCGGTCCTGACCGTGTGTATCTGAGAGATTGTGCGGATCTGCGGTCCTGACGGTGTGTATCTAAGGATTGTGCGGATCTGCGGTCCTGACCGTGTGTATCTAAGGATTGTGTGGATCTGCAGTGCTGACCGTGTGTATCTGAGAATTCTGTGGATCTGCGGTCCTGACCGTGTGTATCTGAGCATTGTGTGGATCTGCGGTGCCTGACCGTGTGTATCTGAGAATTGTGTGGATCTGCTGCCCTGACCGTGTGTCTCTGAGAATTGTGCTGATCTGCAGTGGCTGACCGTGTGTATCTGAGAATTGTGAGGATCTGCGTTCCTGACCGTGTGTATCTGAGAGATTGTGCGGATCTGCAGTCCTGACCGTGTGTATCTGAAGATTGTGCGGATCTGCAGTCCTGACCGTGTGTATCTGAAGATTGTGTGGACCTGCAGTCGTGACCGTGTGTATCTGAGGATTGTGCGGATCTGCAGTGGCTGACCGTGTGTATCTGAGGATTGTGTGGATCTGCGGTGCCTGACCGTGTGTATCTGAGCATTGTGCGGATTTGCGGTGCCTGACCGTGTGTATCTGAGAATTCTGTGGATCTGCAGTCCTGACCACGTGTATCTGAGAGTTGTGCGGATCTGCAGTGCCTGACCGTGTGTATCTGAGGATTGTGCAGATCTGCGGTCCTGACAGTGTGTATCTGAGAATTGTGTGGATATGCAGTGCCTGACCGTGTGTATCTGAGAATTGTGCTGATCTGCAGTGCCTGACCGTGTGTATCTGAGAATTGTGCTGATCTGCAGTGCCTGACCGTGTATATCTGAGAATTGTGCTGATCTGCAGTGCCTGACATTGTGTATCTGAGAATTGTGAGGTTCTGCGTTCCTGACCGTGTGTATCTGAGAGATTGTGCGGATCTGCGGTCCTGACCGTGTTTATCTGAGAGATTGTGCGGATCTGCGGTCCTGACCGTGTGTATCTGAGGATTGTGTGGATCTGCGGTGCCTGACCGTGTGTATCTGAGCATCGTGTGGATCTGCGGTGCCTGACCGTGTGTATCTGAGCATTGTGCGGATCTGCGGTCCTGACCGTGTGTATCTGAGGATTGTGTGGATTCGCAGTGCCTGACCGTGTGTATCTGAGAGATTGTGCGGATCTGCGGTCCTGACCGTGTGTATCCTGTCTGAAGGTGTCATCTCTGGTGGCATTGAACAGCCCCGAGCAGCAGTCATTCCGGGAACGGCAGAAGTACTTTGAGATGGAAGTGAGGCAAACGTCTGCTGAGCGACCCAAACGGGTCTCGCTGGTGGCCGAGGACGATCTGCGCAAGATGAAGGAGGAGGAAGGTCAGTGTGCACTGTGTAATTCGCTCACCGAGGGGCTCCCTCTCTGCAGAGATCCCTCACTAGCCTCCCTCATCACAGGGCCCCATTACTGCATGATCCTTCACCACGGGCTTCCTCACTATGGGACTCCCTTGCCGCCAGAATCACTCGAAAGCCAAGCTCCCTCAGACCAGGATCTGCCATGATTCCAATAATCTCCAAATCGCACAATGTGCTGTCACTGCCTGACCCAGACAGTGTACTGTTGTGTACATTTCACCAGGACCCTCCCCATTTCCACCCCCACCTGTAACTCCCCCATTCCCACCTCTAACCCCCCATCACCACCTCTAACCTCCCATCCCCACCTCTAACCCTCGCCTCCCCACCTCTAACCCCCACCTCCCCACCTCTAACCCCCCATCCCCACCTCTAACTCCCCATCACCACCTCTAACCCCCCCATCACCACCTCTAACCCCCCCATCACCACCTCTAAACCCCCATCCCCACCTCTAACCCCCATCTCCACCTCTAATCCCCCACATCCCCACCTCTAACCCCTGCCTCCCCACCTCTAACCCCTGCCTCCCCACCTCTAAGCCCCCATCCTCACCTCTAACCCCCATCTCCCCACCTCTAACCCCCCCATTCCCACCTCTAAACCCCCATCACCACCTCTAAACCCCCATCCCCACATCTAACCCCCATCTCCACCTCTAATCCCCCACATCCCCCCTCTAACCCCCCACATCCCCCCTCTAACCCCCCACATCCCCACCTCTTACCCCACATCCCCACCTCTAACCCCCCATCTCCACCTCTACACCCCCTCTCCTGCTCTAACCCCCCCTCCACCTCTAACCCCCCATCTCCACCTCTAACCCCCCATCCCCACCTGTAACCTCCCTCTCCTCCTCTAACCCCCCATCCCCACCTCTAACCCGGCCATCCCCACCTCTAACCGCCCTCTCCTCCTCTAACCCCTCCCTCTCCACCTCTAACCCCCATTTCCTCTTCTACCCCCCCATCCCCAACTCTCCCTCCCAATCTGCACTTCCCCACCCCATCTCGAACCTCCCCATCCCCAACTCGAACTGCCCCCTCCTCAACTCGAACTTCCCCCCATCTCGAACATCCCCCTCCACGTCTCCATCTGCAACACCCCGTCTCCATGTCCACCTCCCCTTCCCAATCTCCGCCTCCCCAACTCCGCCTCCTCTCCCCAATCTCCGCCTCCCCTCCCCAATCTCTGCCTCCCCCCCATCTCCACCTCCCTTCCCCAATCTCCACCCTCCTTCCCCAATCTCCGCCACCCCTCCCCAACCTCCACCTCCCTTCCCCAATCTCCAAATCCCTTTCCCAATCTCCGCCTCTCCCCAATCTCCGCCTCCCTTCCCCAATCTCCGCCACACCTCCCCAATCTCCGCCACCCCTCCCCAATCTCCACCTCACTTCCTCAATCTCCACCTCCCTTCCCCATTCTCCACCTCCCTTCCCCAATCTCCACCTCCCTTCCCCAATCTCCGCCACCCCTCCCCAATCTCCAGCTCCCTTCCCCAATCTCCAAATCCCTTTCCCAATCTCCGCCTCTCCCCAATCTCCACCACACTTCCGCAATCTCCGCCACACTTCCCCAATCTCCGCCACTCCTCCCCAATCTCCGCCACCCCTCCCAATCTCCACTTCCCTTCCCCAATCTTCCCCTCTCTTCCCCAATCTCCGCCACTCCTCCCCAATCTCCACCTCCCCTCCCCAATGTCCACCTCGGCTCCCCAATCTCCACCTCCCCTCCCCAATCTCCACCTCCCCTCCCCAATCTCCACCTCCCTTCCCCAATCTCCACCTTACTTCTCCAATCTCCGCCACTCCTCCCCAATCTCCACCTCCCCTCCCCAATCTCCACTTCCCTTCCCCAATCTCCACTTCCCTTCCCCAATCCCCGCCACCCCTCCCCAACCTCCACCTCCCTTCCCCAATCTCCAAATCCCTTTCCCAATCTCCGCCACTCCTCCCCAATCTCCACCTCCCTTCCCCAATCTCCACCCTCCTTCCCCAATCTCTGCCACCCCTCCCCAACCTCCAAATCCCTTTCCCAATCTCCAACTCCCTTCCTCAATCTCCGCCACCCCTCCCCAATCTCCGCCACCCCTCCCCAAACTCCGCCACCTCTCCCCAAACTCCGCCACCTCTCCCCAATCTCCACCTCCCTTCCCCAATCTCCGCCACCCCTCCCCAATCTCCGCCACCCCACCCCAATCTCCAGCTCCCTTCCCCAATCTCCACCTCCCCTCTCCAATCTCCACCTCCCTTCCCCAATCTCCACCTCCCTTCCCCAATCTCCGCCACTCCTCTCCAATCTCCACCTCCCCTCCCCAATCTCCACCTCACTACTCCAATCTTCGCCACTCCTCCCCAATCTCCACCTCCCTTCTCCAATCTCCACCTCCCTTCCCCAATCTCCGCCACTCCTCCCCAATCTCCACCTCCCTTCCCCAATCTCCACCTCCCTTCCCCAATCTCCACCCTCCTTCCCCAATCTCCGCCACCCCTCCCCAACCTCCACCTCCCTTCCCCCATCTCCAAATCCCTTTCCCAATCTCCGCCTCTCCCCAATCTCCGCCTCCCTTCCCCAATCTCCGCCACCTCTCCCCAATCTCCACCTCCCTTCCCCATTCTCCAAATCCCTTCCCCAATCTCCACCCTCCTTCCCCAATCTCCGCTACCCCTCCCCAACCTCCACCTCCCTTCCCCAATCTCCAAATCCCTTTCCCAATCTCCGCCTCTCCCCAATCTCCACCTCCCTTCCCCAATCTCCGCCACCTCTCCCCAATCTCCACCTCCCTTCCCCATTCTCCAAATCCCTTTCCCAATCTCCACCCTCAGTCTCCACCTCCCTTCCCCAATCTCTGCCACCCCTCCCTAATCTCTGCCACCCCTCCCCAACCTCCACCTCCCTTCCCCAATCTCCACCTCCCCTCCCCAATCTCCACCTCCCTTCCCGAATATCCACCTCCCCTCCCCAATCTCCGCCTCCCCTCTCCAAACTCCACCTCCCTTTCCCAATCTCCACCTCCCGTCTCCAATCTCCGCCTCCCCTTCACAATCTCCGCCCCTCCTCCTCTCCTGCCAATCTCCAACTCAACTCCCCATCTGCACCTCACCCTTCAACATCACCTCACCCTCCCCACCTCTGCCTCACCCTTCCCACCTGCACCTCACCCTCCCCACCTCTGCCTCACCCTCCCCACCTCTGCCTCACCCTCCCCACCTCTGCCTCACCCTCCCCACCTCCAACTCACCCTCCCCACCTCCAACTCACCCTCCCCACCTCAACCTCACCCTCCCCACCTCACCCTTCAACAGCACCTCACCCTCCTCACCTCCACCTCACCCTCCTCACCTCCAACTCACCCTCCCCATCTGCACCTCACATTTCTCATATAACCTCACCCTCCTACATCTACTCCTCACCCTCATCTTCACCTCACACTTACCATCTCCCCGCATCCTACCCACCTCACCCTCCTGAACACTACCTCACACTTCATATCTCCACCTCACACTCCACACCTCCATCTTGCGCTCCCAAACTCTGCCTGACCTTCTTCATCTCCGCCTCATCTTCCTGCTCCATTGCTCCCCCTCACTCCTCATCTCACTGTCACTCTACCCCTCTCCAATCCCCTCCCTTTCTCTCATCTCCATCTTCCTCCTTTCCACCTCCCTCCCCCCTACACTGGCATCTCGTTGAAGCCATGTCCACGTGCGCCGGGAGTGGAGTGGAGGTGCGGGGGTAGTTGAGAGGGACGGTGTGGGAATCTGAGGTGTGACCCTTTATTTGTGTGTAATAGAGCGGAAAATGAGGCATAAAGGCGAGTGTGAGCGCATGGCGCTACCGGAGGAGGATGAGGAGGAGGATGATGAGAAGATGTCCGACCTGAGCGGCCAGGGAACGGTGGTGATCGAGGGGGTGGAGTACAAGATAGAACGTCTTGATGGGCGGTCCTGGCACTCCCCACCCCCTGGGTACGTATTCAATGACTCGTCCCGCATATCCAAAACTGGCTTTCAGTTGTGCATCCACCACCAGCCAGCTGTCCTGCTCTGCAGAACTGGTTGTGACAGTTCTGTGGTTGGATGTGGTGGAGGGGGGGTGAAATGGAAGGTTGGGGTGGGTAGGGAATTGGGGAAGTAAGGGGATGGAGCATGTGAAGCACTGTTGTCTCTAAGCTGCATAGCCGCATGGTAACCAAAATGCTCCCACACACATTGCTTATGTTGCCTTGCAGTGGGAACTTTATTGTGCTATATGTTTTGTTGAAATGCCATGCAGTTTTCAGGCTGTGTCGAAGTTTCCTGCTCAGAGCAATGCTTGATCCATGCAACTGTAAAAAAAAAATTAGAGGGTAAGTTGTTTGGAGAGTGGGAGGGTTGGGGAAGGAGGGACAGGTTACAGGACTCAGGGTTCACACTCTCTTTCCCTATTCACCTTTCTCCTCTAATCTTGCCTCTCCCCATCCCCTCACTTCTCTACTCTTTCCCTTTCCTGCCTTTCCTTTCACCACTCACTCTTCACCTCCTTCCCTTCCCCCTCCATCCTCCTCTCAGTCTTTTTCCCCTCCCCTCCCCTCCCTTCATGACTCACCACTCCCACACAGGGACGGGTGCTGACCATGCTCTGTTCTTTCCCAGGGGCTTGCATTCCGTTGGGGTTGGAGGGGACAGAGCCGTATCAGCGGACAGCCCTGGCAGTGGAGACCAGCAGCCCAACTCAGTGACAGGGTGAGCTCCATTGAAGGTGACTGCTGCATCTGTCCTCCCCTGTGGTGCCCAATGTCTGTCTGCACAGACGTGCGTAGGGGTTGTCTGCACCTGCTTGAGTGTGTGCGGGCGCTGGCATGTATGTGAACATATGAGCGTGTCTGCTGGTGCATGTGTGAGTGTGTTTGCGTGTGTACGTGGGTGTCCATGTGCACAGGTCCAGTCAGAGTTTTCCTGCCTGTGTATGAATGTATATGGACTTGTGTATACATAGCTCTGGTAGGGGGTGTGTACACACAGTTCTGTGTGTGTGATTGTGTGTTTGTGTGGCTGTGTGTGCACGTCTCTGTGGACAATGGTGGAGCCCCCAAGGAGTTGAGTGACCATGTAACCTACTCTTTAAAAACTGCCTAGAATTTCCCTAATTATAGGAACGATGTCAATAAAATTGAGAGAGTACAGAGGAGGTTTACTAAAATGTTGCCTGGGTTTCATCTCCTAGGTTACAGAGAAAGGTTGAACAAGTTAGGTCTTTATTCTTTGAAGTGTAGAAGGTTGAGGGGAGGCTTGATAGAGGTGTTTAAAATTATGAGGGGGATTGATATAGTTGACGTGGTTAGACTTTTTCCATTAAGAGTGGGGAAGATTCAAACAAGAGGGCATGGGTTGAGAATTAGAGGACAAAAGTTTAGGAGTAACATGAGAGGGAACTTCTTTACTCAGAGAATGGTAGCTGCGTGGAACGAGCTTCCAGCAGAAGTGGTTGAGACAGGTTCGATGTTGTCATTTAAAGTTAAATTGGACAGCTATATGGACAGGAAAGGAATGGAGGGTTATAGGCTGAGAGCACGTCGGTGGGAATAGGATAGGGTAAGAGTTCGGCACAAACTAGAAGGGCCGAGATGGCCTGTTTCCATGCTGTAATTGTTATATAGTTATATATAGTTACCAAATAGCCCTCTATTTTTCTAAGATTTTTGTCACTTGATTTGATGATATTGTAATTTGAAATTGTTAATGATTTTGTGAATCCCTGATGATTAGATATACTGGTCTGTGTGGGGGGTGTGCATTTGCATTTGTACTGTCTTCAGATGCCTCTGTGGGTATAGGTGTGTGTAGTTTTGTGTCTGTATGTAGGTGTGTGTGCTAGTCTAAGCACTGGCAAGAGGTGATGGCGCAGCTCAGCTGTGAGCCGAGAATGGGGCAAGACCAATCTTTCAATGTGAATTTTGTAGATGACACCACAATCGGGGCCACATCTCCAATGCCGATGAGTTAGAGCACAGGAAGGAGATGGAGAACCCAGTAACATAGTGTCCTGATAGCCAACTTTCCCTTAATGTTAGGAAACTAAAGAGCTGGTCTTCAACTTCAGGAAGGGTTAAGGCAGAGATATTAACAAAGTTTAAAAGATACTTGGACATGTGCATGGATAGGAAGGGTTTAGACCACAGATTCCCAACTTCTTTCTGTCATGGGCTAATACCATTAACTAAGAGTTTTTCTAGACTCCAAGTTGGGAATCTCTAGCTGAGAGGGAAATGGACCAAATACAGGCAAATGTGACGAGTTTAGTGGACACCACGGTAGTGTAGCAGTAAGCATGTCACTATTACAGCTCCAGGTGTTGGAGTTTGGAATTCAGTTCCAGCGTCCTCTGTAAGGAGTTTGTCCATCATCCCTGTAGAACTAGTGTATTTTCTCCAGGTGCTCCAGTTTCATCCCACGGTCCAAAAGCATACCGGTTAGTAGGTTAATTAGTTACTTAAATTGTCCCATGATGAGGCGAGGGTCAAATCGGTGGGTTGTTTGGCAGTGCAGCTTGAAGGACTGCAAGGGCCTATTCTGCACTAACACCATATGGATATAGACAAGTTTCCATGGGAATCTTGGACGGCATGGAGCCATCAGGTTGAACGGCCTATTTCTGTTGGAGTTCTTCGAAGGAATACCAAGCAGAATAGAGAAAGGAAAATTGGTTGATGCTGTGTACTTAGATTTTCAGAAACTCTTGGACTAGGCGCCACACATGAGGCAGCTGAACAAGCCACGAGCCTATGGTATTACGAAATGTAATTGATAAAACAGTGGCTGATTAGCAGGAGGCAAAGAATGGAAGTAATGAGAGCTTTTCTGGCTGGCTGCTGATGACCAGCAGTGTTCCACAGGGATCTGTGTTGAAACCGATTCTTTTTTCGCTATATATCAATGTTGGAATTGATGGCTTTATTGCAAGGTTTGTAGACGATATGAAGATAGGTGGAGGGGCAGGTAGTTTTGAGCAGTGGTCCCTAACCTCGGGGCCGCGAAGAATGCAGCGGTGCAATCGCCTCTGAGCTGGGCCAACATTTACGTGCCGGGCGGCACCTAACTAATTAGCTTGTTTATTTCGGCTTTTTTCTTAAAGATGTGCTGGGTGCGTTCCAGACACCGCTGTACCGCTGCATGCTTCGCGGCAATGTATCGGTCCGCGGCCTGGAGGTTGAGAACTGCTGGTTTTGAGGGTAAGAGAAGCTACAGAAGGACTTGGATGCATTAGGACAATGAGAAAAAATGTGGCAGATGGAATACAGTGTCAGGAAGTGTGCGGTCATGTACTTTGGTAGAAGCGGTTGACTATTTTTGAAATGAAGAGAAAATACAAAAGCCTGAGGCACAGAGGGACTTGTGAGTTTCGTGCCGGATTCTTGAAAAGTTAATTTCCACATTGAGTCTGTGGTGAGGAAGGTGAATGTGATGTTGACCCCAGGATATAAAAGCAAGGATGTAATGTTGAGACTTTATAAAGCGCTGGTGAGGCCTCACTTGGAGTATTGTGAGCAGTTTTGGGCCCCTTATCTTAGAAAAGATGTGCTGAAAATAGAGAGGATTCAAAGGAGGTTCATGAAAATAATTCCTGGATTGAATGGCTTGTCGTATGAAGAGCGTTTGATGGCTCTGGGCCTGTATTCACTGGAATTCAGAAGAATGAGGGGCGACCACTTTCAGACCTATTGAATGGTGAAAGACCGTGATAGAGTGGATGTGGAGGGGATGTTTCCTATAGTGAGAGAGTCAGAGGAGTGAACATTTAGAATGGAGATGAGGAAGAATTTCTTGAACCAGAAAGTGTTGAATCTGTGGAGCCCTTTGCTACATGCAGCTGTGGAGGCCAAGTCTTTATGCGTATTTAAGACAGAGATTGTTAGATTCTCGATTTGTCAGGGCATGAAGGGATAGAAGGGGAAGGCAGGAGACTGGGGCTGAGTGAGAAAGTAGATCAGCCATGATGAAATGGTGGAGCAGACTCTGTGGCCAAATGGCCTAATTTTTCTCCTATGTCTTATGATCTTGTAATAGCTGTTGTCTCACACAGATTCTCGTCGCAGTCTGCTGAACCCCATGCTCCGATCCGGACGGCAAAGGCAGAGCGGCGCTACCAGGAGCGGCTGCGCATGCAGAGCCCTGACCTCCCAGTGGCACGGGACAAGGAGCTGTCTCCAGCGGAGAAGCGGGCACTGGAGGCGGAGAAACGGGCCATGTGGAGAGCAGCGAGGTAGAGCACTTAATCCACAGGGTGGCACTTCCCACAACTGGCGCGGCTCCCACCGTCCCAGTCACTCATCTGTCCTGTCCCTCTGTGGGACCCCCATACCAGAATAAACGTATCGTCATGAGTCAGTGTGTATGTGTGTGTCCGACCCCAGTGAGAGTCAGTGTGTGTGTGTGTGTGTGACCGACCCCAGTGAGAGTCAGTGGGTGTGTGTGTGTGTGTGACCGACCCCAGAGAGAGTCAGTGTGTGTGTGTGTGTGTGTGCGTGTGACCGACCCCAGTGAGAGTCAGTGGGTGTGTGTGTGTGTGTGACCGACCCCAGAGAGAGTCAGTGTGTGTGTGTGTGTGTGCGTGTGACCGACCCCAGTGAGAGTCAGTGTGTGTGTGTGAGACCAAACCCAGTGAGAGTCAGTGTGTGTGTGTGTGTGTGTGTGTGTGTGAGCGACCCCAGTAAGAGTCAGTGTGTTTGTGTGTGTGTGTGTTTGTGGGATCGACCCCAGTGAGAGTCAGTGTGTGTGTGTGTGTGGGACTTACCCCAGTGAGAGTCTGTGTGTGTGTGTGTGTGTGGGACCTACCCCAGTGAGAGTCACTGTGTGTGTGTGACCGACCCCAGTGAGAGTCTGTGTGTGTGTGTGTGTGTGTGTGTGTGTGTGTGTGTGTGTGTGACCGACCCCAGTGAGAGTCAGTGTGTGTGTGTGGGACCGACCCCAGTGAGAGTCAGTGTGTGTGTGTGTGTGTGTATGTGTGCGTGTGTGGGACCGACCCCACTGAGAGTCAGTGTGTGTGTGTTACCGACGCCAGTGAGAGTTAGTGTGTGTGTGTGTGTGTGACCGACTACAGTGAGAGTCTGCGTCTCTGTGTGTGTGTGTGTGTGTGTGGGACCGACCCCAGTGAGAGTCAGCGTGTGTGTGTGTGTGTGTGTCTGTGTGTAGGTGGGACCGACCCCAGTGAGAGTCAGTGTGTGTGTGTGTGACAGACCCCAGTGGGAGTCAGTGTGTGTGTGTGACCAACCCCTGAGAGTCAGTGTGTGTGTCTGTGTGTGTGACCGACCCCAGTGAGAGTCTGTGTGTGTGTGTGTGTGACCGACCCCAGTGAGAGTCAGTGTGTGTGTCTGTGTGTGTGACCGACCCCAGTGAGAGTCTGTGTGTGTGTGACCGACCCCAGTGAGAGTCAGTGTGTGTGTGTGTGTGTGTGTGTGTGGGATCGACCCCAGTGAGAGTCAGTGTGTGTGTGTGGGACCTACCCCAGTGAGAGTCAGTGTGTGTGTGTGTGTGTGGGACCTACCCCAGTGAGAGTCAGTGTGTGTGTGTGTGTGTGTGTGTCTGTGACCGACCCCAGTGAGAGTCTGTGTGTGTGTGTGACCGACCCCAGTGAGAGACAGTGTGTGTGTGTGTCTGTGTGACCGACCGACCCCAGTCAGAGTCAGTGTGTGTGTGTGACCGACCCCAGTGAGAGTCAGTGTGTGTGTGACTGATCCCAGTGAGAGTCAGTGTGTGTGTGTTTGTGACCGACCCCAGTGAGAGTCAGTGTGTGTGTGTGCCCAACCCGAGAGTCAGTGTGTGTGTCTGTGTGTGTGTGTGTGTGTGTGTGTGTTACCGACCCCAGTGAGAGTCAGTGTGTGTGTGTGGAACCGACCCCAGTGAGAGTCAGTGTGTGTGTGTGTGCTACCGACCCCAGTGAGAGTCAGTGTGTGTGTGTGTGTGTGTTTGTGACCAACCCCAGTGAGAGTCAGTGTGTGTGTGTGTGTGTGTGGGACGACCCCAGTGAGAGTCAGTGTGTGTGTGTGTGACCAACCCCAGTGAGAGTCAGTGTGTGTGTGTGTGTCTATGTGTGTGTGTGTGTGGGACCTACCCCAGTGAGAGTCAGTGTGTGTGTGTGTGTGTGTGTGACCAACCCCAGTGAGAGTCAGTGTGTGTGTGTGTGTGTGTGTGTGTGTGTGTGTGACCGACCCCAGTGAGAGTCAGTGTGTCTATGTGTGTGTGAGTGACCCCAGTGAGAGAGTGTGTTTGTGTGTGTGTGTGTGTGTTACCGACCCCAGTGAGAGTCAGTGTGTGTGTGTGTGTGTGTGTGTGGAACCGACCCCAGTGAGAGTCAGTGTGTGTGTGTGTGCTACCGACCCCAGTGAGAGTTAGTGTGGGTGTGTGTGTGTGTTTGTGACCGACCCCAGTGAGAGTCAGTGTGTGTGTGTGTGTGTGTGTGGGACGACCCCAGTGAGAGTCAGTGTGTGTGTGTGTGACCAACCCCAGTGAGAGTCAGTGTGTGTGTGTGTGTCTGTGTGTGTGTGTGTGTGTGTGGGACCTACCCCAGTGAGAGTCAGTGTGTGTGTGTGTGTGTGACCAACCCCAGTGAGAGTCAGTGTGTGTGTGTGTGTGTGTGTGTGTGTGTGTGTGTGACCCCAGTGAGAGTCAGTGTGTTTGTGTGTGTGTGTGTGTTTGTGGGATCGACCCCAGTGAGAGTCAGTGTGTGTGTGACCGACCCCAGTGAGAGTCACTGTGTGTGTGTGTGACCGACCCCAGTGAGAGTCAGTGTGTGTGTGTGTGTGACCGACCCCAGTGAGAGTCAGTGTGTGTGTGTGTGTGACCGACCCCAGTGAGAGTCAGTGTGTGTGTGTGTGTGTGACCGACCCCATTAAGAGACAGTGTGTCTGTGTGACGGACCCCAGTGAGAGTCTGTGTGTGTGTGTGTGACTGACCCCAGTGAGAGTCAGTGTGTGTGTGTGTGTGTGTGTGTGTGTGTGTGTGTGACCAACCCCAGTGAGAGTCAGTGTGTGTGTGACCGATCCCATGTGAGAGTCAGTGTGTGTGTGTGTGTGTGTGGGACTTACCCCAGTGAGAGTCACTGTGTGTGTGTGTGACCGACCCCAGTGAGAGTCAGTGTGTGTGTGTGTGTGACCGACCCCAGTGAGAGTCAGTGTGTGTGTGTGTGTGTGACTGACCCCAGTGAGAGTCAGTGTGTCTATGTGTGTGTGAGTGACCCCAGTGAGAGTCAGTGTGTTTGTGTGTGTGTGTCTGTGTGTGTGTGTGTGTGTGTGTGTGTGTGTGTGTGTGTGTTACCGACCCCAGTGAGAGTCAGTGTGTGTGTGTGTGTGTGACCGACCCCATTAAGAGTCAGTGTGTCTATGTGTGTGTGAGTGACCCCAGTGAGAGTCAGTGTGTCTATGTGTGTGTGAGTGACCCCAGTGAGAGTCAGTGTGTTTGTGTGTGTGTGTGTGTGTGTGTGTGTGTGTGTGTGTGTGTGTGTTACCGACCCCAGTGAGAGTCAGTGTGTGTGTGTGTGTGTGTGTGTGTGGAACCGACCCCAGTGAGAGTCAGTGTGTGTGTGTGTGCTACCGACCCCAGTGAGAGTCAGTGTGTGTGTGTGTGTGCTACCGACCCCAGTGAGAGTCAGTGTGTGTGTGTGTGTGCTACCGACCCCAGTGAGAGTCAGTGTGTGTGTGTGTGTGTGTGGAACCGACCCCAGTGAGAGTCAGTGTGTGTGTGTGTGCTACCGACCCCAGTGAGAGTCTGTGTGTGTGTGTGTGTGTGTGCTACCGACCCCAGTGAGAGTCAGTGTGTGTGTGTGTGTGCTACCGACCCCAGTGAGAGTTAGTGTGGGTGTGTGTGTGTGTTTGTGACCGACCCCAGTGAGAGTCAGTGTGTGTGTGTGTGTGTGTGTGTGTGGAACCGACCCCAGTGAGAGTCAGTGTGTGTGTGTGTGCTACCGACCCCAGTGAGAGTCTGTGTGTGTGTGTGTGTGTGCTACCGACCCCAGTGAGAGTCAGTGTGTGTGTGTGTGTGCTACCGACCCCAGTGAGAGTTAGTGTGGGTGTGTGTGTGTGTTTGTGACCGACCCCAGTGAGAGTCAGTGTGTGTGTGTGTGTGTGTGTGGGACGACCCCAGTGAGAGTCAGTGTGTGTGTGTGTGACCAACCCCAGTGAGAGTCAGTGTGTGTGTGTGTGTCTGTGTGTGTGTGTGTGTGTGTGACCAACCCCAGTGAGAGTCAGTGTGTGTGTGTGTGTGTGTGTGACCGACCCCAGTGAGAGTCAGTGTGTCTATGTGTGTGTGAGTGACCCCAGTGAGAGTCAGTGTGTTTGTGTGTGTGTGTGTGTGTGTGTGTGTTTGTGGGATCGACCCCAGTGAGAGTCAGTGTGTGTGTGGCCGACCCCAGTGAGCGTCACTGTGTGTGTGTGTGACCGACCCCAGTGAGAGTCAGTGTGTGTATGTGTGTGACCGACCCCAGTGAGAGTCAGTGTGTGTGTGTGTGTGTGTGTGTGACTGACCCCAGTGAGAGTCAGTGTGTGTGTTTGTGTGTGTGTGTGACCGACTCCAGTGAGAGTCAGTGTCTGTGTGTGTGATCGACCCCAATGAGAGTCAGTGTGTGTGTGTGTGTGTGTGTGTGACCGACCCCATTAAGAGACAGTGTGTCTGTGTGACGGACCCCAGTGAGAGTCTGTGTGTGTGTGTGTGTGTGTGTGACCGACCCCAGTGAGAGTCAGTGTGTGTGTGTGTGTGTGTGTGTGTGTGTGTGTGTGTGTGACCGACCCCAGTGAGGGTCAGTGTGTGTGTGACCGATCCCATGTGAGAGTCAGTGTGTGTGTGTGTGTGTGTGTGTGTGGGACTTACCCCAGTGAGAGTCACTGTGTGTGTGTGTGACCGACCCCAGTGAGAGTCAGTGTGTGTGTGTGTGTGTGACTGACCCCAGTGAGAGTCAGTGTGTGTGTGTGTTTGTGTGTGTGTGTGACCGACCCCAGTGAGAGTCTGTGTGTGTGTGTGACCGACTCCAGTGAGAGTCAGTGTCTGTGTGTGTGATCGACCCCAATGAGAGTCAGTGTGTGTGTGTGTGTGTGTGTGACCGACCCCATTAAGAGACAGTGTGTCTGTGTGACGGACCCCAGTGAGAGTCTGTGTGTGTGACCGACCCCAGTGAGAGTCAGTGTGTGTGTGTGTGTGTGAGACCGACCCCAGTGAGAGTCAGTGTGTGTGTGACCGATCCCATGTGAGAGTCAGTGTGTGTGTGTGTGTGTGACCGACCCCGATGAAGAGTCAGTGTGTGTGTGTGTGGGATCGACCCCAGTGAGAGTCTGTGTGTGTGTGTGTGTGTGTGTGTTTCTGTGTGTGTGTGTGGGACCTACCCCAGTGAGAGTCTGTTTGTGTGTGTGTGTGTGTGTGTGTGTTTCTGTGTGTGTGTGTGGGTCCTACCCCAGTGAGAGTCTGTTTGTGTGTGTGTGTGGGACCTACCCCAGTGACAGTCTGTGTGTGTGTGTGACCGACCCCAGTAAGAGTCTGTGTGTGTGTGTGTGACCGACCCCAGTGAGAGTCTGTGTGTGTGTGTGTCCCACCCCAGCGAGAGTCAGTGTGTGTGACTGATCCCAGTGAGTCAGTGTATCTGTTTGTGTGTGTGTGTGTGACCGACCCCAGTGAGAGTGTGTGTGTGTGACCGACCCCAGTGAGAGTCTGTGTGTGTGTGTGTGTGACCGACCCCAGTAAGAGTCTGTGTGTGTGTGTGTGACCGACCCCAGTGAGAGTCTGTGTGTGTGTGTGTCCCACCCCAGCGAGAGTCAGTGTGTGTGTGTGTGACTGATCCCAGTGAGTCAGTGTATCTGTTTGTGTGTGTGTGTGTGACCGACCCCAGTGAGAGTGTGTGTGTGTGTGTGACCGACCCCAGTGAGAGTCTGTGTGTGTGTGTGTGTGACCGACCCCAGTGAGAGTCAGTGTGTGTGTGTGTGATCGACCCCAGTGAGAATCAGTGTGTATGTGTGACCAACCCCTGAGAGACAGTGTGTGTGTGTGTGTGTATGTGTGTGTGACCGATCCCAGTGAGAGTCTGTGTGTGTGACCGACCCCAGTGAGAGTCAGTGTGTGTGTGTGTGTGTGGGTCCGACCCCAGTGAGAGTCAGTGTGTGTGGACCGACCCCAGTGAGAGTCAGTGTGTGTGTGTGTGTGTGACCGACCCCAGTGAGAGTCAGTGTGTGTGTGTGACCGACCCCAGTGAGAGTCAGTGTGTGTGTGACCGACCCCAGTAAGAGTCAATGTGTGTGTGTGTGTGTCTGTGTGACCGACCCCAGTGAGAGTCAGTCTGTGTGTGTGACCGACCCCAGCGAGAGTCAGTGTGTGTGTGTGTGTGTGTGTGTGCGTGCGGGTGTGGGACCGACCCCAGTGAGAGTCAGTGTGTGTGTGTGGGACCGATCCCACTGAGATGTGTGTGTGTGTGTGTGACCGACCCCAGTGAGAGTGTGTGTGTTTGTGTGTGTGTGTGTGTGACCGACCCAGATGAAGAGTCAGCGTGTGTGTGGGATCGACCCCAGTGAGAGTCTGTCTGTGTGTGTTTGTGTTTGTGTGCGTGTGTGTGTGTGTTAGACCGACCCCAGTGAGAGTCAATGTGGTGACAGTCTGTTTGTGTGTGTGTGTGTGTGTGTGTGACCGACCCCAGTGAGAGCCTGTGTGTGTGTGTCCCACCCCAGTGAGAGTCACTGTGTGTGTGTGTGGGACAGATCCCAGTGAGAGTCAGTGTGTGTGTTTGTGTGTGTGACCGACCCTAGTGACAGTCTGTGTCTGTGTTTGTGTGTGTGTGTGTGTGTGACCGACCCCAGTGAGAGTCAGTGTGTGTGTGTGTGTGACCGACCCCAGTGAGAGTCAGTGTGTGTGTGTCTGTGTGTGTGACTGACCCCAGTGAGATTCTATGTGTGCGTGTGTGACCGACCCCAGTGAGAGTCAGTGTGTGTGTGTGTGGGATCGACCCCAATAAGAGTCAGAGTGTGTGTGTGTGTGTGGGACTTACACCAGTGAGAGTCTGTGTGTGTGTGTGTGTGTGTGTGTGTGTGTGACCGACCCCAGTGAGAGGCTGTGTGTGTGTGTCCCACCCCAGTGAGAGTCAGTGTGTGTGTGTGTGGGACAGATCCCAGTGAGAGTCAGTGTGTGTGTTTGTGTGTGTGACCGACCCTAGTGACAGTCTGTGTATGTGTTTGTGTGTGTGTGTGACCGACCCCAGTGAGAGTCAGTGTGTGTGTGACCGACCCCAGTGAGAGTCTGTGTGTGAGTGTGTGTGTGTGTGACTGACCCCAGTGAGAGTCTGTGTTTGTGTGTGTGTGTGACCGACCCCAGTGAGAGTCAGTGTGTGTGTGTGTGCTACCGACCCCAGTGAGAGTTAGTGTGTGTGTGTGTTTGTGACCGACCCCAGTGAGAGTCAGTGTGTGTGTGGGATCGGCCCCAGTGAGAGTCAGAGTGTGTGTGTGTGTGTGTGGGACTTACACTAGTGAGAGTGTGTGTGTGTGTGTGTGTGTGTGTGTGACCGACCCCAGTGAGAGTCTGTGTGTGTGTGTGTCCCACCCCAGTGAGAGTCAGTGTGTGTGTGACCGACCCCAGTGAGAGTCTGTGTGTGTGTGCGTGTGTGCGACCGACCCCAGTGAGAGTCAGTGTGTGAGTGTGTGTGTGAGACCGACCCCAGTGAGTGTCAGTGTGTGTGTGTGACCGACCCCAGTGAGAGGCTGTGTGTGTGTGTCCCACCCCAGTGAGAGTCACTGTGTGTGTGTGTGGGACAGATCCCAGTGTGAGTCAGTGTGTGTGTTTGTGTGTGTGACCGACCCTAGTGACAGTCTGTGTATGTGTTTGTGTGTGTGTGTGACCGACCCCAGTGTGAGTGTGTGTGTGTGACTGACCCCAGTGAGAGTCTGTGTGTTTGTGTGTGTGTGTGTGTGACCGACCCCAGTGAGAGTCAGTGTGTGTGTGTGTGTGTGAGACCGACCCCAGTGAGAGTCTGTGTGTGTGTGTGCGCGTTACCGACACCAGTGAGAGTCTGTGTGTGTGCTACCGACCCCAGTGAGAGTTAGTGTGTGTGTGTGTGTTTGTGACCGACCCCAGTGAGAGTCAGTGTGTGTGTGTGACCGACCCCAGTGAGAGTCTGTGTGTCCCACCCCAGTGAGAGTCAGTGTGTGTGTGGGACTGATCCCAGTGAGAGTCAGTGTGTGTGTTTGTGTGTGTGACCGACCCTAGTGACAGTCTGTGTCTGTGTTTGTGTGTGTGTGTGTGTGTGACCGACCCCAGTGAGAGTCAGTGTGTGTGTGTGTGTGACCGACCCCAGTGAGAGTCAGTGTGTGTGTGTCTGTGTGTGTGACTGACCCCAGTGAGATTCTATGTGTGCGTGTGTGACCGACCCCAGTGAGAGTCTGTGTGTGTGTGAGACCGACCCCAGTGAGTGTCAGTGTGTGTGTGTGTGCGTGTGTGTGTGACCGACCACAGTGAGAGTCAGTGTGTGTGTATGTGTGCGTGTGTGGGACCGACCCCACTGAGAGTCAGTGTGTGTGTGTGTGTGTGTGTTACCGACGCCAGTGAGAGTTAGTGTGTGTGTGTGTGTGTGTGTGTGTGTGTGTGACTGACTACAGTGAGAGTCTGTGTCTCTCTGTGTGTGTGTGTGTGTGTGTGTGTGTGACCGACCCCACTGAGAGTCAGTGTGTGTGTGTGTATCTGGGACCGACCCCAGGGAGAGTCAGTGTGTGTGTCTGTGTGTGTGACCGACCCCAGTAAGAGTCAGTGTGTGTGTGTGTGGGATCGACCCCAGTAAGAGTCAGAGTGTGTGTGTGTGTGTGGGACTTACACCAGTGAGAGTCTGTGTGTGTGTGTGTGTGTGTGTGTGTGTGTGACCGACCCCAGTGAGAGGCTGTGTGTGTGTGTCCCACCCCAGTGAGAGTCAGTGTGTGTGTGTGTGGGACAGATCCCAGTGAGAGTCAGTGTGTGTGTTTGTGTGTGTGACCGACCCTAGTGACAGTCTGTGTATGTGTTTGTGTGTGTGTGTGACCGACCCCAGTGAGAGTCAGTGTGTGTGTGACCGACCCCAGTGAGAGTCTGTGTGTGAGTGTGTGTGTGTGTGACTGACCCCAGTGAGAGTCTGTGTGTTTGTGTGTGTGTGTGACCGACCCCAGTGAGAGTCAGTGTGTGTGTGTGTGCTACCGACCCCAGTGAGAGTTAGTGTGTGTGTGTGTTTGTGACCGACCCCAGTGAGAGTCAGTGTGTGTGTGGGATCGGCCCCAGTGAGAGTCAGAGTGTGTGTGTGTGTGTGTGGGACTTACACTAGTGAGAGTGTGTGTGTGTGTGTGTGTGTGTGTGACCGACCCCAGTGAGAGTCTGTGTGTGTGTGTGTCCCACCCCAGTGAGAGTCAGTGTGTGTGTGACCGACCCCAGTGAGAGTCTGTGTGTGTGTGCGTGTGTGCGACCGACCCCAGTGAGAGTCAGTGTGTGAGTGTGTGTGTGAGACCGACCCCAGTGAGTGTCAGTGTGTGTGTGTGACCGACCCCAGTGAGAGGCTGTGTGTGTGTGTCCCACCCCAGTGAGAGTCAGTGTGTGTGTGTGTGGGACAGATCCCAGTGAGAGTCAGTGTGTGTGTTTGTGTGTGTGACCGACCCTAGTGACAGTCTGTGTATGTGTTTGTGTGTGTGTGTGACCGACCCCAGTGAGAGTCAGTGTGTGTGTGACCGACCCCAGTGAGAGTCTGTGTGTGAGTGTGTGTGTGTGTGACTGACCCCAGTGAGAGTCTGTGTGTTTGTGTGTGTGTGTGACCGACCCCAGTGAGAGTCAGTGTGTGTGTGTGTGCTACCGACCCCAGTGAGAGTTAGTGTGTGTGTGTGTTTGTGACCGACCCCAGTGAGAGTCAGTGTGTGTGTGGGATCGGCCCCAGTGAGAGTCAGAGTGTGTGTGTGTGTGTGTGGGACTTACACTAGTGAGAGTGTGTGTGTGTGTGTGTGTGACCGACCCCAGTGAGAGTCTGTGTGTGTGTGTGTCCCACCCCAGTGAGAGTCAGTGTGTGTGTGACCGACCCCAGTGAGAGTCTGTGTGTGTGTGCGTGTGTGCGACCGACCCCAGTGAGAGTCAGTGTGTGAGTGTGTGTGTGAGACCGACCCCAGTGAGTGTCAGTGTGTGTTTGTGACCGACCCCAGTGAGAGGCTGTGTGTGTGTGTCCCACCCCAGTGAGAGTCACTGTGTGTGTGTGTGGGACAGATCCCAGTGTGAGTCAGTGTGTGTGTTTGTGTGTGTGACCGACCCTAGTGACAGTCTGTGTATGTGTTTGTGTGTGTGTGTGACCGACCCCAGTGTGAGTGTGTGTGTGTGACTGACCCCAGTGAGAGTCTGTGTGTTTGTGTGTGTGTGTGTGTGACCGACCCCAGTGAGAGTCAGTGTGTGTGTGTGTGTGTGAGACCGACCCCAGTGAGAGTCTGTGTGTGTGTGTGCGCGTTACCGACACCAGTGAGAGTCTGTGTGTGTGCTACC
>NC_092372.1:231210099-231212599 GCF_030028105.1 Mobula birostris | reverse complement strand
TGACCGACCCCAGTGAGAGTCAGTGTGTGTTTGTGTGTGAGACCGACCCCAGTGAGTGTCAGTGTGTGTGTGTGTGTGTGTGCGTGACCGACCCCTGTGAGAGTCTGTGTGACCGACCACAGTGAGAGTCTGTGTGTCCCACCCCAGTGAGAGTCAGTGTGTGTGTGGGACTGATCCCAGTGAGAGTCAGTGTGTGTGTTTGTGTGTGTGACTGACCCCAGTGACAGTCTGTGTCTGTGTTTGTGTGTGACCGACCCCAGTGAGAGTCTGTGTGTGTGTGTTTGTGACCGACCCCAGTGAGAGTCAGTGTGTGTGTGACCGACCCCAGTGAGAGTCTGTGTGTGTGAGTGTGTGTGTGTGCGCGACCGACCCCAGTGAGAGTCAGTGTGTGTGTGTGTGTGACCGACCCCAGTAAGAGTCAGAGTGTGTGTGTGTGTGGGACTTACACCAGTGAGAGTCTGTGTGTGTGTGTGTGTGTGTGTGTGTGTGTGACCGACCCCAGTGAGAGGCTGTGTGTGTGTGTCCCACCCCAGTGAGAGTCAGTGTGTGTGTTTGTGTGTGTGACCGACCCTAGTGACAGTCTGTGTGTGTTTGTGTGTGTGTGTGACCGACCCCAGTGAGAGTCAGTGTGTGTGTGACCGACCCCAGTGAGAGTCTGTGTGTGAGTGTGTGTGTGTGTGACTGACCCCAGTGAGAGTCTGTGTGTTTGTGTGTGTGTGTGACCGACCCCAGTGAGAGTCAGTGTGTGTGTGTGTGCTACCGACCCCAGTGAGAGTTAGTGTGTGTGTGTGTTTGTGACCGACCCCAGTGAGAGTCAGTGTGTGTGTGGGATCGACCCCAGTGAGAGTCAGAGTGTGTGTGTGTGTGTGTGTGTGTGTGTGTGTGACCGACCCCAGTGAGAGTCTGTGTGTGTGTGTGTCCCACCCCAGTGAGAGTCAGTGTGTGTGTGACCGACCCCAGTGAGAGTCTGTGTGTGTGTGCGTGTGTGCGACCGACCCCAGTGAGAGTCAGTGTGTGAGTGTGTGTGTGAGACCGACCCCAGTGAGTGTCAGTGTGTGTGTGTGACCGACCCCAGTGAGAGGCTGTGTGTGTGTGTCCCACCCCAGTGAGAGTCACTGTGTGTGTGTGTGGGACAGATCCCAGTGAGAGTCAGTGTGTGTGTTTGTGTGTGTGACCGACCCTAGTGACAGTCTGTGTATGTGTTTGTGTGTGTGTGTGACCGACCCCAGTGTGAGTGTGTGTGTGTGAGTGACCCCAGTGAGAGTCTGTGTGTTTGTGTGTGTGTGTGTGTGTGACCGACCCCAGTGAGAGTCAGTGTGTGTGTGTGTGTGAGACCGACCCCAGTGAGAGTCAGTGTGTGTGTGTGTGTGTGTGCGCGTCACCGACACCAGTGAGAGTCTGTGTGTGTGCTACCGACCCCAGTGAGAGTTAGTGTATGTGTGTGTGTTTGTGACCGACCCCAGTGAGAGTCAGTGTGTGTGTGTGACCGACCCCAGTGAGAGTCTGTGTGTCCCACCCCAGTGAGAGTCAGTGTGTGTGTGGGACTGATCCCAGTGAGAGTCAGTGTGTGTGTTTGTGTGTGTGACTGACCCCAGTGACAGTCTGTGTCTGTGTTTGTGTGTGACCGACCCCAGTGAGAGTCTGTGTGTGTGTGTGTGTGTGTCCCACCCCAGTGAGAGTCAGTGTTTGTGTGGGACTGATCCCAGTGAGAGTCAGTGTGTGTGTTTGTGTGTGTGACTGACCCCAGTGACAGTCTGTGTCTGTGTTTGTGTGTGACCGACCCCAGTGAGAGTCTGTGTGTGTGTGTTTGTGACCGACCCCAGTGAGAGTCAGTGTGTGTGTGACCGACCCCAGTGAGAGTCTGTGTGTGTGTGAGTGTGTGTGTGTGCGACCGACCCCAGTGAGAGTCAGTGTGTGTGTGTGTGTGTGACCAACTCCAGTGAGAGTTTGTGTGTGTGTGTGACCGACCCCAGTGAGAGTCAGTGTGTGTGTGCGTGTGTGTGTGTGTGTTACCGACACCAGTGAGAGTCTGTGTGTGTGCTACCGACCCCAGTGAGAGTTAGTGTGTGTGTGTGTTTGTGACCGACCCCAGTGAGAGTCAGTGTGTGTGTGGGATCGACCCCAGTGAGAGTCAGAGTGTGTGTGTGTGTGTGTGTGTGGGACTTACACTAGTGAGAGTGTGTGTGTGTGTGTGTGTGTGTGTGTGTGTGTGTGTGACCGACCCCAGTGAGAGTCAGTGTGTGCGTGTGTTACCGACGCCAGTGAGAGTTAGTGTGTGTGTGTGTGTGTGTGTGTGTGTGTGTGACCGACTACAGTGAGAGTCTGTGTCTCTGTGTGTGTGTGTGTGTGTGTGTGACCGACCCCACTGAGAGTCAGTGTGTGTGTGTGTGTGTGTGTATCTGGGACCGATCCCAGGGAGAGTCAGTGTGTGTGTCTGTGTGTGTGACCGACCCCAGTGAGAGTCAGTATGTGTGTGTGTGTGTGTGTGTGTGTGACCGAC